>NC_135559.1:24328571-24626071 GCF_964340395.1 Glandiceps talaboti
AGGTGTGTTTGATTCCAAGAACAGCCCATGGTACAAACCCAGCCAGTGCTCAGATGTGTGGTATGCAGATTCATCCTGTTGATTCTGATAAGAACGGTAATATTAGCATGTCACATGTCAACAAACTGGTAAGTACTGTAACCTTGCTAAACTCACCATGGTAACCTTGCTAAACTCACCATGGTAGTAATAAAACTACAATGACTGACATAACTTACCATAACTAATATTAATAATAAAACTACTAAATTGGAACTTTTTCCCCATGAGGAACATGATATCAATAATTTGTCAAATAATTTGGTTTAAATACATACTGACTAATCAGATTCCTGATTCAGTATATTCCAGTCAGATAACAGGAGTCAATAAGTTGGTGTATTACACACCAGTTAGCCTATCAGATCTCTGAGTCATTGTATCCAGTCAGATAACAGGAGTCAATAAGTTGGTTCATTGCATACCTGTTAGCCAATCAGATTCCTTATTCCATGTATTCCAGTTAGATAACACTGGTCAATAATTTGATTTATGACATACTTGGTAGCCAATCAGATTCCTGATTCAGTGTGTTCCAGTCAGATAACAGGAGTCAATAATTTGGTTCATTGCATACCTGTTAGCCAATCAGATTCCTTATTCCATGTATTCCAGTCAGATACCAGAAGTCAATAATTTGATTTATGACATGCTTGTTAGTCAATCAGATTTGCAATTCAGTGTATTCCAGTCAGATAACGGGAGTCAATAATTTGGTTTATTGCATACCTGTTAGCCAATCAGATTCCTTATTCCATGTATTCCAGTCAGATACCAGAAGTCAATAATTTGATTTATGACATGCTTGTTAGTCAATCAGATTTGCAATTCAGTGTATTCCAGTCAGATAACGGGAGTCAATAATTTGGTTTATTGCATACCTGTTAGCCAGTCAGATTCCTTATTCCATGTATTCCAGTCAGATACCAGAGGTCAATAATTTGATTTATGACATGCTTGTTAGCCAATGAGATTTCCAATTCAGTGTATTCCAGTCAGATAACAGGAGTCAATAATTTGGTTCATTGCATACCTGTTAGCCAATCAGATTCCTTATTCCATGTATTCCAGTCAGATACCAGAGGTCAATAATTTGATTTATGACATGCTTGTTAGCCAATGAGATTTCCAATTCAGTGTATTCCAGTCAGATAACAGGAGTCAATAATTTGGTTTATTGCATACCTGTTAGCCAGTCAGATTCCTTATTCCATGTATTCCAGTCAGATACCAGAGGTCAATAATTTGATTTATGACATGCTTGTTAGCCAATGAGATTTCCAATTCAGTGTATTCCAGTCAGATAACGGGAGTCAATAATTTGGTTTATTGCATACCTGTTAGCCAATCAGATTCCTTATTCCATGTATTCCAGTCAGATACCAGAGGTCAATAATTTGATTTATGACATGCTTGTTAGCCAATGAGATTTCCAATTCAGTGTATTCCAGTCAGATAACAGGAGTCAATAATTTGGTTCATTGCATACTTGTTAGCCAATCACATTCCTTATTCCATGTATACCAGTCAGATACCACAAGTCAATAATTTGATTTATGACATGCTTGTTAGCCAATGAGATTTCCAATTCAGTGTATTCCAGTCAGATAACAGGAGTCAATAATTTGGTTTATTACATACCTGTTAGCCAATCAGATTCCTAACTCGTCATTATTATCTTTATGCAATTGCAGGTTGAGAAGCACAGAGACAATCTAGCAGCTATCATGTTAACCTATCCATCAACCAGTGGTGTATTTGAAGAAGATGTAAGAGAACTGTGTGAAATGATTCATGATGCTGGTGGTCAGGTCTACCTTGATGGTGCTAATATGAATGCACAGGTTGGACTGTGTCGTCCTGGTGACTATGGTTCCGATGTCTCTCATCTTAATTTACATAAAACGTTCTGTATTCCCCATGGTGGTGGAGGACCAGGAATGGGACCCATTGGAGTGTAAGTCACATAGCGACTAATTTTGTGTCTGATTGTCCTTACCATACTGTATCGGTATTGTTTAATTTTTATAGAATCTGTGAAGCCATTCTGGGTGTTGGTAGTAGAGAACATATCAAGCTCAAAATATTGCAAAAATAAAGTCTTTCTCTGAGTATCTGAAAGTTATCCATAAATTCAATACTGACTGATTATTTCACTATGCAACAGTAGGGTATACTGCCCATTTGATACACTTCTAAAATAGAGGATAATATGGGAATTATGAGTGACCTAAGGGGGCCTTGTCACAAACCATAACATCACAAGTATTTCTGGCTGAATGAAAGAAACTTATAGGGGAATAATATTGCTATAGCTCCTCAAGCAATATTTATGAAACCTCGGGTGGGTGGGGGGGGGGGTGTTGTTATGCCGATTTTGAATGTTTCAACTCATATTTTGAGAACAACAGAAACAATGACGTGGATGTATGTAGTCATGACGTAGAATGACCGGGGTATAAATTACCATCTTTTATGTTCAACTTGGTGTGCGCATTGTATAGTAGTACAATTCAATTACATTGTGTATTTGTATACTCGTTACTTGATAGATTTAATACACTTGTAAACTAGATGATAATGTAACCAGGGAAGGTATATACAGTTATGTATGTTTTAATACCTGTTACTTGATACACGTAATAGATGTCTTTATTATCTGTTTGATTATAGGAAGAAACACCTCACCCCTTTCTTGCCAACACATCCTATCGTGGCACCTAAGGGTACAGCAGGACCAGACGCATCACCATTTGGTGTTGTCAGTGCTGCACCTTGGGGATCTAGTGCAATTCTTCCAATCTCATGGGGTTATATCAAGGTATGTGTGCTATAGAATTCTCACATCAGAGTGCATCTACAGCACGCCATTAATAATATACTTTAAAAAAAATTACTTGAAAAACCGTGAAATATTTGTCATGTGATTATGACTGAATGCTTTCAAAAGTCTTACTTTTACTTAATAAAGAACTTTTGAATCATTGATTTGTTGTAGATGATGGGGGCTGAAGGACTAAAACAAGCATCACAGGTAGCCATCTTAAATGCTAACTATATGAGTGCAAGGCTAGAAGGTTATTACAAGACACTGTTCAGGGGCAAACATGGTTAGTTTTCATTTTGTATTCTGTGTGTGTGTGTGTGTGTGTGTGTGTGTGTGTGTGTGTGTGTGTGTGTGTGTGTGTGTGTGTATATGTGTGTGTTTGTGTGTGTGTGTGTATGTATGTATGTATGTATGTATGTATGTATGTATGCTATGTATGGTATGTATGTATGTATGTATGTATGTATGTATGTATGTATGTATGTATGTATGTATGTATGTATGTATGTATGTATGTTTTAGTGTATGTATGTATGTATGTATGTATGTATGTATGTATGTATGTATGTATGTATGTATGTTTTAGTGTATGTATGTATGTATGTATGTATGTATGTATGTATGTATGTATGTATGTATGTATGTATGTATGTATGTATGTATGTATGTATGTATGTATGTATGTATGTATGTATGTATGTATGTATGTATGTATGTATGTATGTATGTATGTATGTATGTATGTATGTATGTATGTATGTATGTATGTATGTATGTATGTATGTATGTATGTATGTATGTATGTATGTATGTATGTATGTATGTATGTATGTATGTATGTATGTATGTATGTATGTATGTATGTATGTATGTATGTATGTATGTATGTATGTATGTATGTATTCATGTGTGATAGACTGCTCATAATGAGGCCAAGAATGGTTAGATATAGATGTCAATCTATATACAATGTAATATATGTGTGTGCGTACATATGTCTGTACACGTGCATGTGTGATGTGTGGTTATACTGCTCAGAATAGGGCAAGCATTGTTATTTGTCATCTGCGTCATTGATTCCATGGTGCTTGAAATATGGATCAAAATATCATTTCTTTTTCCTGTTTGAAATCTTCCTTGCACATATGTATTTATTATCCCGATATTTGTCTTTACACAGCCCATTCAGTTGGAATACCAACAGACAGCATGATTGTTTTATGTTCCTTGTGTTTTCCTTGGATGAACAAAGAAAATTATGGGGAAATATTACATTGTTTGTTCTTTGACTTTGCAGGTTTCTGTGCTCATGAGTACATCCTTGATCTAAGAGAATTTAAGAAACATGGTGTTGAAGTCATGGATATTGCTAAGAGGTTGCAGGATTTTGGTAAACAAACCATTTTTTTTTTTACCATCAATTTGAAATTAAGCCATTGCTAGTATGTATACCTCAAAAATCAATATTGTAATAAATCTCTTGGTTCATATAGTGTCAAGCTATATTACAACACTGGTAATCCAGCCTTCGGTGTACTAAGATAGCTTCAAGCTAAATCTATTGTTCTTTAATGTGGTTGTGTGATTCTCATCACCCTGTGATCAAAATAGTGTAAACATTGGAAGTGCTAAAACAGTGCACTGCAACTTCATAGAACTCTGTGTCAATAAAACTGTGCGAATACCTCCCTATTGAGACTACTGTATATTTAAACCATCATCCATTTAATTGCTTATCACTGTTGTATTAACAACATGTTGCAACAATTTTGTTTTAGTTTGTGTCTATCTTAATAGTAAACCGAAGGCTCAATTACCAGAGTAACATCTAAAGACAGTTTCTGTTAATGACACCCTTCTTTATGTTCAGCCACATGCTCAAACCAAGTTAACTATGAACAGGTTATAAATATGTTGAATGTAAAGAGATTAAAATCATCTTATTCTTGGCAAATTTACCCAAATCTGAAACTCAATAATTGTACGTATTATAGGCATCTCCGCTGTCTATATAGAGTAGTGGGTTCTATCCTATAATTTCACCTAATAATTAGGATTCTCCCAAGATCATGTCTTGCACCTTCCCATATGCATATGTTGTGTGTCGTGACATTTAGATATCAAACTTTAATTCTCTATGTTCTTCCTGACGTCAGGTTTCCATGCTCCAACCACATCCTGGCCTGTTATTGGTACATTGATGGTGGAACCAACTGAGAGTGAAGACAAAGCCGAATTGGACAGATATTGTGATGCACTTATACGTAAGTAACAGACTTAACTATTGGCTGAATCTGTCAGATACTGTGATGAACTTATATATATATGTAACAAATTTTACTATTGGCTGTATCTGACATTGTGTACTGCATTTATACAAAAAGTTTAACAACCTTTACTATTGGCTGAATATCATCTGACAGACACTGTAAGTAACAGAATCAACTATTGGCTGAATCTGACATATAGTGATGAATTCACCGGTATATGTAAGTATAAACAGACATTACTATTGGCTTAGGTTAATCTGACAGATGGTGTTGTTGTCTTGCAGAGATTAGACATGAAATTAACGACATAGCCGAAGGACGTATTGATGTCAAACACAGCCCTATCAAGCATGCACCACATACCATGCAGGTTGTAACATCATCAGAATGGGACAGACCATACAGCAGAGAACAAGCTGCATTCCCATTGGTAAGTGAAGTTATGACACTGGTAATCAAGCTTCAGTTTACTAAGATAGACACAAACTAAAACTATTGTTCTTCAATGTGGTAGATTACACACATGTTGGTGATTATAGACATAAACTAAAATTAATGTTGCATGTTTATTACACCAGTGAATTATAGTGGGGGCCATGCTTGTCTAGATATACTGTAAACGCACTAATTAAGGGCGGGTATTTAATTTAGCGGATTACGCGGACAAGAAGAAGTCGCGAAATTAAACCCCCGTTAAAAATAAAACCTAGACGTCAGAACATCCGGTCACATTGCATCACCTCTACACTCATCCCATCCACACGTAGTACACACATGCAAACGGGAAAATATACGCAACGAACACAATCAACTCAGTGGACATGACGAGTTTATCTTTGCACTGTACAACGTTTTAATCAACCATCAATAAAAAAAAACTACATTTCTTTCAGGAAAATAATCTCAATTCTTGTTAAATCAAATCAAATCTCGCCAAAACGCCACGGGAATAAATTCAAAAACAAAGTGTAGAGTTCATCAAAAGTTACATGGTAAATAAAACAACGTACTGCACTACTGATAACGTTCTGTGTGAGTTTATTATCAAATACTAGTAACAGCCAGCTTACGTGAAACAGGACAGTATACCGGCCTCCCTAAATCCACTACACAATTTGTCATTATGACGAGACAGTTCTTGAACTGCTGACACTAACCACTTCGCATGGATTGGCTTCAGGTACGAGAGTTTCATATCAAAAGTTGGGTCGCCACTTTCCTCTGTCAAAGACGCGCACACTTTGTCGGCATACCACTTCTGAAACTCGCTCTTCAGTAGGTCCTTGAACACTTTGTTTACTGACAAATCTAGAGGCTGGAGTCTATCTGTACATGATGCAGGAACAAAAACGGGAGAAATGTTCAGATCGCGAAGTTTCTGAAGCAATGAGTCCGTACGATGAGCTTTGTATACGTCGAATATTGCCACTGCTTGTTGATCGGCGGGAAGCTCGAGGCTTGCTCGTGTCTCTTCTACGTAGGGGGCGATGACCTTTTCAACGTACCGTAGCATTGATGCTTCCGTTGACCAATGACTCTCGGTGTGGTGGATGTCCCAACTAGCGGGAAATGTGTATGACGGGTGACAACGATCTGTTTTGCCTTGATAAAGCAGTTGTGGTGGAAGGAAGTGGCCATCGGATGAACATGCGAAGACAGCGGTGATCTGGCGTTTGTCATCAAGACCCGAGATCGGAACTTGATGTGACCCCTCTAACTCCATCGTCCATTCACCAGCAGGAATTATGGAAACGCCCGTTTGATCCCAGTTGACGACGAGGGGTGGTGGAATGTTGTATTCTGTAACTGCCGTCTCAATTCTCGTAAGAAATCCTGCTTTGAGTTCATCGAAGTCATCGCCAACGATTTTCTTACATGCTTTGGTGCCTTTACGTTTGACGTACCCCATACGACGTAGCAACGATCGCGCCCACTCTGTATTCAGCGTGATATGACCACCAAATTCAGACAGCAGACTTCGGTTTTCACTGAGAATCAGGCCTTTAGCAATACCAAGGACAATCGATGTGTTGACTACACCACCCTTTAGACGTAGTTGCTTGATGTAGGACTGCACTTTAGAATCGAGTTCTCTACCAAGTAAAAGAGGGCGGCCACGGGTGGTTGGAGTGGTGTTTTCAGTGTTATTGACGATGTTTTTTGTGTACCATTTCTTCATTCCACGGATCGTACTTTCATTGATAGGTTTTTCGAGTTGCTTGTTGAAATGTCGTACTGCATTAGCGTTACCATTTAGGATAGCGTATCTGGCAATTTTCGTTTTATGTTCATCATCGTAGTGTTGGTAGGTACCACGCTTTCGTTTTCTAGTTGTAGCAGTCACTTCGTCGTTGATGATAACCATCGCCTCTGGGGAAATGCCACAGCTATCTACGTCATCTTGGTTGTTTGGATCAGGCTGAAACGGTTCTGATGGCGGCTGATAACTTTTCTGTACGAAGTAACGTCTGATACCGAAGGAAGACATGCTTACACTTCACTAGTAATCAGGAGTAATGATAGAAATGACTAAAACACAGACTGTATTTATAGAAGAATATCTTTTAATGTTCCGGCTGTGAAATAGGTATTCCTTTTCGGCATCATGTCGGTTTATGTTTGTTTACAGAAAAATATTCTTTCAACATGCGGCTGTGAAAACATTTAATTGTTACAAGGTAACACTCTCATACATACAATAATGATCAGTTACAGAGGTGTTAACGCAGTTTTTATTCAAAGGTGATCGCGGCGTGTCACACACAGCATACAACAATGAGCTTTACAATTCATACTCTTTGTACTCTCTTTTGAGAATCCGCCTATTTAAATCCCGCCTATTGTTTCAAGAGAGTGAAACCGCGAAAAAAAATACGCGCCCTAATAAGTGCGTTTACAGTATAAATGAATAGGACTCCCTAACTATAAATGAATACAGCCACCCTAACTATAAATGAATACAGCCACCCTAACTATAAATGAATACAGCCACTCTAACTAAGAATGAATACAGCCACCCTAACTATAAATGAATACAGCCACCCTAACTATAAATGAATACAGCCACCCTAACTATAAATGAATACAGCCACCCTAACTATAAATGAATACAGCCACCCTAACTATAAATGAATACAGCCACCCTAACTATAAATGAATACAGCCACCCTAACTATAAATGAATACAGCCACCCTAACTATAAATGAATACAGCCACCCTAACTATAAATGAATACAACCACCCTAACTATAAATGAATACAGCCACCCTAACTATAAATGAATACAGCCACCCTAACTATAAATGAATACAGCCACCCTAACTATAAATGAATACAGCCACCCTAACTATAAATGAATACAGCCACCCTAACTATGAATGAATACAGCCACCCTAACTATAAATGAATACAGCCACCCTAACTATAAATGAATACAGCCACCCTAACTATAAATGAATACAGCCACCCTAACTAAGAATGAATACAGCCACCCTAACTAAGAATGAATACAGCCACCCTAACTATGAATGAATACAGCCACTCTAACTAAGAATGAATACAGCCACTCTAACTATGAATGAATACAGCCACCCTAACTAAGAATGAATACAGCCACTCTAACTATAAATGAATACAGCCACCCTAACTAAGAATGAATACAGCCACTCTAACTAAGAATGAATACAGCCACCCTAACTATAAATGAATACAGCCACCCTAACTAAGAATGAATACAGCCACTCTAACTATGAATGAATACAGCCACTCTAACTATGAATGAATACAGCCACCCTAACTATAAATGAATACAGCCACCCTAACTAAGAATGAATACAGCCACCCTAACTATAAATGAATACAGCCACCCTAACTAAGAATGAATACAGCCACCCTAACTATAAATGAATACAGCCACCCTAACTAAGAATGAATACAGCCACCCTAACTAAGAATGAATACAGCCACCCTAACTATGAATGAATACAGCCACTCTAACTATAAATGAATACAGCCACCCTAACTAAGAATGAATACAGCCACCCTAACTAAGAATGAATACAGCCACCCTAACTAAGAATGAATACAGCCACTCTAACTAAGAATGAATACAGCCACCCTAACTAAGAATGAATACAGCCACTCTAACTATAAATGAATACAGCCACCCTAACTATAAATGAATACAGCCACCCTAACTAAGAATGAATACAGCCACTCTAACTATGAATGAATACAGCCACTCTAACTATAAATGAATACAGCCACCCTAACTATAAATGAATACAGCCACCCTAACTAAGAATGAATACAGCCACTCTAACTAAGAATGAATACAGCCACCCTAACTATAAATGAATACAGCCACCCTAACTAAGAATGAATACAGCCACTCTAACTATGAATGAATACAGCCACTCTAACTATGAATGAATACAGCCACCCTAACTATAAATGAATACAGCCACCCTAACTAAGAATGAATACAGCCACCCTAACTATAAATGAATACAGCCACCCTAACTAAGAATGAATACAGCCACCCTAACTATAAATGAATACAGCCACTCTAACTAAGAATGAATACAGCCACCCTAACTAAGAATGAATACAGCCACCCTAACTATAAATGAATACAGCCACCCTAACTAAGAATGAATACAGCCACCCTAACTATAAATGAATACAGCCACCCTAACTATAAATGAATACAGCCACTCTAACTAAGAATGAATACAGCCACCCTAACTATAAATGAATACAGCCACCCTAACTATAAATGAATACAGCCACCCTAACTAAGAATGAATACAGCCACCCTAACTATAAATGAATACAGCCACTCTAACTATAAATGAATACAGCCACCCTAACTAAGAATGAATACAGCCACCCTAACTAAGAATGAATACAGCCACTCTAACTATGAAATAATAGGACTCCCTAACTATAAGAATGAATACAGCCACCCTAACTAAGAATGAATACAGCCACCCTAACTATAAATGAATACAGCCACCCTAACTAAGAATGAATACAGCCACCCTAACTATAAATGAATACAGCCACTCTAACTATAAATGAATACAGCCACCCTAACTAAGAATGAATACAGCCACCCTAACTAAGAATGAATACAGCCACTCTAACTATGAATGAATACAGCCACTCTAACTATAAATGAATACAGCCACTCTAACTATAAATGAATACAGCCACCCTAACTATAAATGAATACAGCCACCCTAACTATAAATGAATACAGCCACCCTAACTATAAATGAATACAGCCACCCTAACTATAAATGAATACAGCCACCCTAACTAAGAATGAATACAGCCACCCTAACTATAAATGAATACAGCCACTCTAACTAAGAATGAATACAGCCACTCTAACTATAAATGAATACAGCCACCCTAACTATAAATGAATACAGCCACTCTAACTATGAATGAATACAGCCACTCTAACTATAAATGAATACAGCCACCCTAACTATAAATGAATACAGCCACCCTAACTATAAATGAATACAGCCACCCTAACTAAGAATGAATACAGCCACATTAACTAAGAATGAATACAGCCACCCTAACTAAGAATGAATACAGCCACTCTAACTATAAATGAATACAGCCACCCTAACTATAAATGAATACAGCCACCCTAACTATGAATGAATACAGCCACCCTAACTATAAATGAATACAGCCACTCTAACTATAAATGAATACAGCCACCCTAACTATAAATGAATACAGCCACCCTAACTATAAATGAATACAGCCACCCTAACTATAAATGAATACAGCCACTCTAACTATAAATGAATACAGCCACTCTAACTAAGAATGAATACAGCCACCCTAACTAAGAATGAATACAGCCACTCTAACTATAAATGAATACAGCCACTCTAACTAAGAATGAATACAGCCACCCTAACTAAGAATGAATACAGCCACTCTAACTATAAATGAATACAGCCACTCTAACTAAGAATGAATACAGCCACTCTAACTAAGAATGAATACAGCCACTCTAACTATAAATGAATACAGCCACCCTAACTAAGAATGAATACAGCCACCCTAACTAAGAATGAATACAGCCACTCTAACTAAGAATGAATACAGCCACTCTAACTAAGAATGAATACAGCCACTCTAACTATGAATGAATACAGCCACCCTAACTATAAATGAATACAGCCACCCTAACTATAAATGAATACAGCCACCCTAACTATAAATGAATACAGCCACCCTAACTATAAATGAATACAGCCACCCTAACTATAAATGAATACAGCCACCCTAACTATAAATGAATACAGCCACCCTAACTATAAATGAATACAGCCACCCTAACTATAAATGAATACAGCCACCCTAACTATAAATGAATACAGCCACCCTAACTATAAATGAATACAGCCACCCTAACTAAGAATGAATACAGCCACCCTAACTATAAATGAATACAGCCACCCTAACTAAGAATGAATACAGCCACCCTAACTAAGAATGAATACAGCCACCCTAACTATGAATGAATACAGCCACTCTAACTAAGAATGAATACAGCCACCCTAACTATAAATGAATACAGCCACCCTAACTATAAATGAATACAGCCACCCTAACTAAGAATGAATACAGCCACCCTAACTATAAATGAATACAGCCACTCTAACTATAAATGAATACAGCCACCCTAACTAAGAATGAATACAGCCACCCTAACTAAGAATGAATACAGCCACTCTAACTATGAAATAATAGGACTCCCTAACTATAAGAATGAATACAGCCACCCTAACTAAGAATGAATACAGCCACCCTAACTATAAATGAATACAGCCACCCTAACTAAGAATGAATACAGCCACCCTAACTATAAATGAATACAGCCACTCTAACTATAAATGAATACAGCCACCCTAACTAAGAATGAATACAGCCACCCTAACTAAGAATGAATACAGCCACTCTAACTATGAATGAATACAGCCACTCTAACTATAAATGAATACAGCCACTCTAACTATAAATGAATACAGCCACCCTAACTATAAATGAATACAGCCACCCTAACTATAAATGAATACAGCCACCCTAACTATAAATGAATACAGCCACCCTAACTATAAATGAATACAGCCACCCTAACTAAGAATGAATACAGCCACCCTAACTATAAATGAATACAGCCACTCTAACTAAGAATGAATACAGCCACTCTAACTATAAATGAATACAGCCACCCTAACTATAAATGAATACAGCCACTCTAACTATGAATGAATACAGCCACTCTAACTATAAATGAATACAGCCACCCTAACTATAAATGAATACAGCCACCCTAACTATAAATGAATACAGCCACCCTAACTAAGAATGAATACAGCCACCCTAACTAAGAATGAATACAGCCACTCTAACTATAAATGAATACAGCCACTCTAACTATAAATGAATACAGCCACCCTAACTATGAATGAATACAGCCACCCTAACTATAAATGAATACAGCCACTCTAACTATAAATGAATACAGCCACTCTAACTATAAATGAATACAGCCACCCTAACTATAAATGAATACAGCCACCCTAACTATAAATGAATACAGCCACTCTAACTATAAATGAATACAGCCACTCTAACTAAGAATGAATACAGCCACCCTAACTAAGAATGAATACAGCCACTCTAACTATAAATGAATACAGCCACTCTAACTAAGAATGAATACAGCCACCCTAACTAAGAATGAATACAGCCACTCTAACTATAAATGAATACAGCCACTCTAACTAAGAATGAATACAGCCACTCTAACTAAGAATGAATACAGCCACTCTAACTATAAATGAATACAGCCACCCTAACTAAGAATGAATACAGCCACCCTAACTAAGAATGAATACAGCCACTCTAACTAAGAATGAATACAGCCACTCTAACTAAGAATGAATACAGCCACTCTAACTATGAATGAATACAGCCACCCTAACTATAAATGAATACAGCCACCCTAACTATAAATGAATACAGCCACCCTAACTATAAATGAATACAGCCACCCTAACTATAAATGAATACAGCCACCCTAACTATAAATGAATACAGCCACCCTAACTATGAATGAATACAGCCACCCTAACTATAAATGAATACAGCCACCCTAACTATGAATGAATACAGCCACCCTAACTATAAATGAATACAGCCACCCTAACTATAAATGAATACAGCCACCCTAACTATAAATGAATACAGCCACCCTAACTAAGAATGAATACAGCCACCCTAACTAAGAATGAATACAGCCACCCTAACTATGAATGAATACAGCCACTCTAACTAAGAATGAATACAGCCACTCTAACTATGAATGAATACAGCCACCCTAACTAAGAATGAATACAGCCACTCTAACTATAAATGAATACAGCCACCCTAACTAAGAATGAATACAGCCACTCTAACTAAGAATGAATACAGCCACCCTAACTATAAATGAATACAGCCACCCTAACTAAGAATGAATACAGCCACTCTAACTATGAATGAATACAGCCACTCTAACTATGAATGAATACAGCCACCCTAACTATAAATGAATACAGCCACCCTAACTAAGAATGAATACAGCCACCCTAACTATAAATGAATACAGCCACCCTAACTAAGAATGAATACAGCCACCCTAACTATAAATGAATACAGCCACCCTAACTAAGAATGAATACAGCCACCCTAACTAAGAATGAATACAGCCACCCTAACTATGAATGAATACAGCCACTCTAACTATAAATGAATACAGCCACCCTAACTAAGAATGAATACAGCCACCCTAACTAAGAATGAATACAGCCACCCTAACTAAGAATGAATACAGCCACTCTAACTAAGAATGAATACAGCCACCCTAACTAAGAATGAATACAGCCACTCTAACTATAAATGAATACAGCCACCCTAACTATAAATGAATACAGCCACCCTAACTAAGAATGAATACAGCCACCTAACTAGAATGAATACAGCCACTCTAACTATAAATGAATACAGCCACCCTAACTATAAATGAATACAGCCACCCTAACTAAGAATGAATACAGCCACTCTAACTAAGAATGAATACAGCCACCCTAACTATAAATGAATACAGCCACCCTAACTAAGAATGAATACAGCCACTCTAACTATGAATGAATACAGCCACTCTAACTATGAATGAATACAGCCACCCTAACTATAAATGAATACAGCCACCCTAACTAAGAATGAATACAGCCACCCTAACTATAAATGAATACAGCCACCCTAACTAAGAATGAATACAGCCACCCTAACTATAAATGAATACAGCCACTCTAACTAAGAATGAATACAGCCACCCTAACTAAGAATGAATACAGCCACCCTAACTATAAATGAATACAGCCACCCTAACTAAGAATGAATACAGCCACCCTAACTATAAATGAATACAGCCACCCTAACTATAAATGAATACAGCCACTCTAACTAAGAATGAATACAGCCACCCTAACTATAAATGAATACAGCCACCCTAACTATAAATGAATACAGCCACCCTAACTAAGAATGAATACAGCCACCCTAACTATAAATGAATACAGCCACTCTAACTATAAATGAATACAGCCACCCTAACTAAGAATGAATACAGCCACCCTAACTAAGAATGAATACAGCCACTCTAACTATGAAATAATAGGACTCCCTAACTATAAGAATGAATACAGCCACCCTAACTAAGAATGAATACAGCCACCCTAACTATAAATGAATACAGCCACCCTAACTAAGAATGAATACAGCCACCCTAACTATAAATGAATACAGCCACTCTAACTATAAATGAATACAGCCACCCTAACTAAGAATGAATACAGCCACCCTAACTAAGAATGAATACAGCCACTCTAACTATGAATGAATACAGCCACTCTAACTATAAATGAATACAGCCACTCTAACTATAAATGAATACAGCCACCCTAACTATAAATGAATACAGCCACCCTAACTATAAATGAATACAGCCACCCTAACTATAAATGAATACAGCCACCCTAACTATAAATGAATACAGCCACCCTAACTAAGAATGAATACAGCCACCCTAACTATAAATGAATACAGCCACTCTAACTAAGAATGAATACAGCCACTCTAACTATAAATGAATACAGCCACCCTAACTATAAATGAATACAGCCACTCTAACTATGAATGAATACAGCCACTCTAACTATAAATGAATACAGCCACTCTAACTATAAATGAATACAGCCACCCTAACTATAAATGAATACAGCCACTCTAACTATAAATGAATACAGCCACCCTAACTATAAATGAATACAGCCACCCTAACTATAAATGAATACAGCCACCCTAACTAAGAATGAATACAGCCACCCTAACTAAGAATGAATACAGCCACCCTAACTAAGAATGAATACAGCCACTCTAACTATAAATGAATACAGCCACCCTAACTATAAATGAATACAGCCACCCTAACTATGAATGAATACAGCCACCCTAACTATAAATGAATACAGCCACTCTAACTATAAATGAATACAGCCACCCTAACTATAAATGAATACAGCCACCCTAACTATAAATGAATACAGCCACCCTAACTATAAATGAATACAGCCACTCTAACTATAAATGAATACAGCCACTCTAACTAAGAATGAATACAGCCACCCTAACTAAGAATGAATACAGCCACTCTAACTATAAATGAATACAGCCACTCTAACTAAGAATGAATACAGCCACCCTAACTAAGAATGAATACAGCCACTCTAACTATAAATGAATACAGCCACTCTAACTAAGAATGAATACAGCCACTCTAACTAAGAATGAATACAGCCACTCTAACTATAAATGAATACAGCCACCCTAACTAAGAATGAATACAGCCACCCTAACTAAGAATGAATACAGCCACTCTAACTAAGAATGAATACAGCCACTCTAACTAAGAATGAATACAGCCACTCTAACTATGAATGAATACAGCCACCCTAACTATAAATGAATACAGCCACCCTAACTATAAATGAATACAGCCACCCTAACTAAGAATGAATACAGCCACTCTAACTATGAATGAATACAGCCACTCTAACTATAAATGAATACAGCCACCCTAACTAAGAATGAATACAGCCACCCTAACTATAAATGAATACAGCCACTCTAACTATGAATGAATACAGCCACTCTAACTATAAATGAATACAGCCACCCTAACTATGAATGAATACAGCCACCCTAACTATGAATGAATACAGCCACTCTAACTATGAATGAATACAGCCACTCTAACTATAAATGAATACAGCCACTCTAACTATAAATGAATACAGCCACCCTAACTATAAATGAATACAGCCACCCTAACTATAAATGAATACAGCCACCCTAACTATAAATGAATACAGCCACCCTAACTATAAATGAATACAGCCACCCTAACTAAGAATGAATACAGCCACCCTAACTATAAATGAATACAGCCACTCTAACTAAGAATGAATACAGCCACTCTAACTATAAATGAATACAGCCACCCTAACTATAAATGAATACAGCCACTCTAACTATGAATGAATACAGCCACTCTAACTATAAATGAATACAGCCACTCTAACTATAAATGAATACAGCCACCCTAACTATAAATGAATACAGCCACTCTAACTATAAATGAATACAGCCACCCTAACTATAAATGAATACAGCCACCCTAACTATAAATGAATACAGCCACCCTAACTAAGAATGAATACAGCCACCCTAACTAAGAATGAATACAGCCACCCTAACTAAGAATGAATACAGCCACTCTAACTATAAATGAATACAGCCACCCTAACTATAAATGAATACAGCCACCCTAACTATGAATGAATACAGCCACCCTAACTATAAATGAATACAGCCACTCTAACTATAAATGAATACAGCCACCCTAACTATAAATGAATACAGCCACCCTAACTATAAATGAATACAGCCACCCTAACTATAAATGAATACAGCCACTCTAACTATAAATGAATACAGCCACTCTAACTAAGAATGAATACAGCCACCCTAACTAAGAATGAATACAGCCACTCTAACTATAAATGAATACAGCCACTCTAACTAAGAATGAATACAGCCACCCTAACTAAGAATGAATACAGCCACTCTAACTATAAATGAATACAGCCACTCTAACTAAGAATGAATACAGCCACTCTAACTAAGAATGAATACAGCCACTCTAACTATAAATGAATACAGCCACCCTAACTAAGAATGAATACAGCCACCCTAACTAAGAATGAATACAGCCACTCTAACTAAGAATGAATACAGCCACTCTAACTAAGAATGAATACAGCCACTCTAACTATGAATGAATACAGCCACCCTAACTATAAATGAATACAGCCACCCTAACTATAAATGAATACAGCCACCCTAACTAAGAATGAATACAGCCACTCTAACTATGAATGAATACAGCCACTCTAACTATAAATGAATACAGCCACCCTAACTAAGAATGAATACAGCCACCCTAACTATAAATGAATACAGCCACTCTAACTATGAATGAATACAGCCACTCTAACTATAAATGAATACAGCCACCCTAACTATGAATGAATACAGCCACCCTAACTATGAATGAATACAGCCACTCTAACTATAAATGAATACAGCCACCCTAACTATAAATGAATACAGCCACTCTAACTATGAATGAATACAGCCACTCTAACTATGAATGAATACAGCCACTCTAACTAAGAATGAATACAGCCACTCTAACTAAGAATGAATACAGCCACTCTAACTAAGAATGAATACAGCCACCCTAACTATAAATGAATACAGCCACTCTAACTAAGAATGAATACAGCCACCCTAACTATGAATGAATACAGCCACTCTAACTATAAATGAATACAGCCACCCTAACTATAAATGAATACAGCCACTCTAACTAAGAATGAATACAGCCACCCTAACTATAAATGAATACAGCCACCCTAACTATAAATGAATACAGCCACCCTAACTATAAATGAATACAGCCACCCTAACTATGAATGAATACAGCCACTCTAACTATGAATGAATACAGCCACCCTAACTATAAATGAATACAGCCACCCTAACTATAAATGAATACAGCCACTCTAACTAAGAATGAATACAGCCACCCTAACTATAAATGAATACAGCCACCCTAACTATAAATGAATACAGCCACCCTAACTATGAATGAATACAGCCACCCTAACTATAAATGAATACAGCCACCCTAACTATGAATGAATACAGCCACCCTAACTAAGAATGAATACAGCCACCCTAACTAAGAATGAATACAGCCACCCTAACTATAAATGAATACAGCCACCCTAACTATAAATGAATACAGCCACTCTAACTATAAATGAATACAGCCACCCTAACTATAAATGAATACAGCCACCCTAACTATGAATGAATACAGCCACTCTAACTATGAATGAATACAGCCACCCTAACTATAAATGAATACAGCCACCCTAACTATAAATGAATACAGCCACTCTAACTATAAATGAATACAGCCACCCTAACTATAAATGAATACAGCCACCCTAACTAAGAATGAATACAGCCACCCTAACTATGAATGAATACAGCCACCCTAACTAAGAATGAATACAGCCACCCTAACTAAGAATGAATACAGCCACCCTAACTATAAATGAATACAGCCACCCTAACTATAAATGAATACAGCCACCCTAACTATAAATGAATACAGCCACTCTAACTAAGAATGAATACAGCCACCCTAACTATAAATGAATACAGCCACCCTAACTATAAATGAATACAGCCACCCTAACTATAAATGAATACAGCCACCCTAACTATAAATGAATACAGCCACCCTAACTATAAATGAATACAGCCACCCTAACTATAAATGAATACAGCCACCCTAACTATGAATGAATACAGCCACTCTAACTATAAATGAATACAGCCACCCTAACTATAAATGAATACAGCCACCCTAACTATAAATGAATACAGCCACCCTAACTATAAATGAATACAGCCACCCTAACTATAAATGAATACAGCCACCCTAACTAAGAATGAATACAGCCACCCTAACTATAAATGAATACAGCCACCCTAACTATAAATGAATACAGCCACCCTAAATATAAATGAATACAGCCACCCTAACTATAAATGAATACAGCCACCCTAACTATAAATGAATACAGCCACCCTAACTATAAATGAATACAGCCACCCTAACTAAGAATGAATACAGCCACCCTAACTATAAATGAATACAGCCACCCTAACTATAAATGAATACAGCCACCCTAACTATAAAT
This sequence comes from Glandiceps talaboti, assembly GCF_964340395.1. Classification (NCBI taxonomy): domain Eukaryota; kingdom Metazoa; phylum Hemichordata; class Enteropneusta; family Spengelidae; genus Glandiceps; species Glandiceps talaboti. The sequence continues at coordinate 24,348,189 of NC_135559.1, forward strand.
GAATACAGCCACTCTAACTATAAATGAATACAGCCACCCTAACTATAAATGAATACAGCCACCCTAACTAAGAATGAATACAGCCACCCTAACTATAAATGAATACAGCCACTCTAACTAAGAATTAATACAGCCACCCTAACTATAAATGAATACAGCCACCCTAACTAAGAATGAATACAGCCACCCTAACTATAAATGAATACAGCCACTCTAACTATAAATGAATACAGCCACCCTAACTATAAATGAATACAGCCACCCTAACTATAAATGAATACAGCCACCCTAACTAAGAATGAATACAGCCACCCTAACTATAAATGAATACAGCCACCCTAACTATAAATGAATACAGCCACCCTAACTATAAATGAATACAGCCACCCTAACTATAAATGAATACAGCCACCCTAACTAAGAATGAATACAGCCACTCTAACTAAGAATGAATACAGCCACCCTAACTATAAATGAATACAGCCACCCTAACTAAGAATGAATACAGCCACCCTAACTATAAATGAATACAGCCACCCTAACTATGAATGAATACAGCCACCCTAACTATAAATGAATACAGCCACTCTAACTAAGAATGAATACAGCCACTCTAACTAAGAATGAATACAGCCACCCTAACTATAAATGAATACAGCCACCCTAACTATAAATGAATACAGCCACCCTAACTATAAATGAATACAGCCACCCTAACTATAAATGAATACAGCCACCCTAACTATAAATGAATACAGCCACTCTAACTAAGAATGAATACAGCCACCCTAACTAAGAATGAATACAGCCACCCTAACTATAAATGAATACAGCCACCCTAACTATAAATGAATACAGCCACCCTAACTATAAATGAATACAGCCACCCTAACTATAAATGAATACAGCCACCCTAACTATAAATGAATACAGCCACCCTAACTATAAATGAATACAGCCACCCTAACTATAAATGAATACAGCCACCCTAACTATAAATGAATACAGCCACCCTAACTATAAATGAATACAGCCACCCTAACTATAAATGAATACAGCCACTCTAACTAAGAATGAATACAGCCACCCTAACTAAGAATGAATACAGCCACCCTAACTATAAATGAATACAGCCACCCTAACTATAAATGAATACAGCCACCCTAACTATAAATGAATACAGCCACCCTAACTATAAATGAATACAGCCACCCTAACTATAAATGAATACAGCCACCCTAACTAAGAATGAATACAGCCACCCTAACTAAGAATGAATACAGCCACTCTAACTAAGAATGAATACAGCCACCCTAACTATAAATGAATACAGCCACCCTAACTATAAATGAATACAGCCACCCTAACTAAGAATGAATACAGCCACTCTAACTAAGAATGAATACAGCCACCCTAACTATAAATGAATACAGCCACCCTAACTAAGAATGAATACAGCCACTCTAACTAAGAATGAATACAGCCACCCTAACTAAGAATGAATACAGCCACTCTAACTAAGAATGAATACAGCCACTCTAACTAAGAATGAATACAGCCACTCTAACTAAGAATGAATACAGCCACCCTAACTATAAATGAATACAGCCACTCTAACTAAGAATGAATACAGCCACTCTAACTAAGAATGAATACAGCCACTCTAACTAAGAATGAATACAGCCACTCTAACTAAGAATGAATACAGCCACTCTAACTATAAATGAATACAGCCACCCTAACTATAAATGAATACAGCCACCCTAACTAAGAATGAATACAGCCACCCTAACTATAAATGAATACAGCCACTCTAACTAAGAATGAATACAGCCACCCTAACTATAAATGAATACAGCCACCCTAACTAAGAATGAATACAGCCACCCTAACTATAAATGAATACAGCCACTCTAACTATAAATGAATACAGCCACCCTAACTATAAATGAATACAGCCACCCTAACTATAAATGAATACAGCCACCCTAACTAAGAATGAATACAGCCACCCTAACTATAAATGAATACAGCCACCCTAACTATAAATGAATACAGCCACCCTAACTATAAATGAATACAGCCACCCTAACTATAAATGAATACAGCCACCCTAACTAAGAATGAATACAGCCACTCTAACTAAGAATGAATACAGCCACCCTAACTATAAATGAATACAGCCACCCTAACTAAGAATGAATACAGCCACCCTAACTATAAATGAATACAGCCACCCTAACTATAAATGAATACAGCCACCCTAACTATAAATGAATACAGCCACTCTAACTAAGAATGAATACAGCCACTCTAACTAAGAATGAATACAGCCACCCTAACTATAAATGAATACAGCCACCCTAACTATAAATGAATAAAGCCACCCTAACTATAAATGAATACAGCCACCCTAACTATAAATGAATACAGCCACCCTAACTATAAATGAATACAGCCACTCTAACTAAGAATGAATACAGCCACCCTAATTAAGAATGAATACAGCCACCCTAACTATAAATGAATACAGCCACCCTAACTATAAATGAATACAGCCACCCTAACTATAAATGAATACAGCCACCCTAACTATAAATGAATACAGCCACCCTAACTATAAATGAATACAGCCACCCTAACTATAAATGAATACAGCCACCCTAACTATAAATGAATACAGCCACCCTAACTATAAATGAATACAGCCACCCTAACTATAAATGAATACAGCCACCCTAACTATAAATGAATACAGCCACTCTAACTAAGAATGAATACAGCCACCCTAACTAAGAATGAATACAGCCACCCTAACTATAAATGAATACAGCCACCCTAACTATAAATGAATACAGCCACCCTAACTATAAATGAATACAGCCACCCTAACTATAAATGAATACAGCCACCCTAACTATAAATGAATACAGCCACCCTAACTATAAATGAATACAGCCACCCTAACTAAGAATGAATACAGCCACCCTAACTAAGAATGAATACAGCCACTCTAACTAAGAATGAATACAGCCACCCTAACTATAAATGAATACAGCCACCCTAACTATAAATGAATACAGCCACCCTAACTAAGAATGAATACAGCCACTCTAACTAAGAATGAATACAGCCACCCTAACTATAAATGAATACAGCCACCCTAACTAAGAATGAATACAGCCACCCTAACTATAAATGAATACAGCCACTCTAACTATAAATGAATACAGCCACCCTAACTATAAATGAATACAGCCACCCTAACTATAAATGAATACAGCCACCCTAACTAAGAATGAATACAGCCACCCTAACTATAAATGAATACAGCCACCCTAACTATAAATGAATACAGCCACCCTAACTATAAATGAATACAGCCACCCTAACTATAAATGAATACAGCCACCCTAACTAAGAATGAATACAGCCACTCTAACTAAGAATGAATACAGCCACCCTAACTATAAATGAATACAGCCACCCTAACTAAGAATGAATACAGCCACCCTAACTATAAATGAATACAGCCACCCTAACTATGAATGAATACAGCCACCCTAACTATAAATGAATACAGCCACTCTAACTAAGAATGAATACAGCCACTCTAACTAAGAATGAATACAGCCACCCTAACTATAAATGAATACAGCCACCCTAACTATAAATGAATACAGCCACCCTAACTATAAATGAATACAGCCACCCTAACTATAAATGAATACAGCCACCCTAACTATAAATGAATACAGCCACTCTAACTAAGAATGAATACAGCCACCCTAACTAAGAATGAATACAGCCACCCTAACTATAAATGAATACAGCCACCCTAACTATAAATGAATACAGCCACCCTAACTATAAATGAATACAGCCACCCTAACTATAAATGAATACAGCCACCCTAACTATAAATGAATACAGCCACCCTAACTATAAATGAATACAGCCACCCTAACTATAAATGAATACAGCCACCCTAACTATAAATGAATACAGCCACCCTAACTATAAATGAATACAGCCACCCTAACTATAAATGAATACAGCCACTCTAACTAAGAATGAATACAGCCACCCTAACTAAGAATGAATACAGCCACCCTAACTATAAATGAATACAGCCACCCTAACTATAAATGAATACAGCCACCCTAACTATAAATGAATACAGCCACCCTAACTATAAATGAATACAGCCACCCTAACTATAAATGAATACAGCCACCCTAACTAAGAATGAATACAGCCACCCTAACTAAGAATGAATACAGCCACTCTAACTAAGAATGAATACAGCCACCCTAACTATAAATGAATACAGCCACCCTAACTATAAATGAATACAGCCACCCTAACTAAGAATGAATACAGCCACTCTAACTAAGAATGAATACAGCCACCCTAACTATAAATGAATACAGCCACCCTAACTAAGAATGAATACAGCCACTCTAACTAAGAATGAATACAGCCACCCTAACTAAGAATGAATACAGCCACTCTAACTAAGAATGAATACAGCCACTCTAACTAAGAATGAATACAGCCACTCTAACTAAGAATGAATACAGCCACCCTAACTATAAATGAATACAGCCACTCTAACTAAGAATGAATACAGCCACTCTAACTAAGAATGAATACAGCCACTCTAACTAAGAATGAATACAGCCACTCTAACTAAGAATGAATACAGCCACTCTAACTATAAATGAATACAGCCACCCTAACTATAAATGAATACAGCCACCCTAACTAAGAATGAATACAGCCACCCTAACTATAAATGAATACAGCCACTCTAACTAAGAATGAATACAGCCACCCTAACTATAAATGAATACAGCCACCCTAACTAAGAATGAATACAGCCACCCTAACTATAAATGAATACAGCCACTCTAACTATAAATGAATACAGCCACCCTAACTATAAATGAATACAGCCACCCTAACTATAAATGAATACAGCCACCCTAACTAAGAATGAATACAGCCACCCTAACTATAAATGAATACAGCCACCCTAACTATAAATGAATACAGCCACCCTAACTATAAATGAATACAGCCACCCTAACTATAAATGAATACAGCCACCCTAACTAAGAATGAATACAGCCACTCTAACTAAGAATGAATACAGCCACCCTAACTATAAATGAATACAGCCACCCTAACTAAGAATGAATACAGCCACCCTAACTATAAATGAATACAGCCACCCTAACTATAAATGAATACAGCCACCCTAACTATAAATGAATACAGCCACTCTAACTAAGAATGAATACAGCCACTCTAACTAAGAATGAATACAGCCACCCTAACTATAAATGAATACAGCCACCCTAACTATAAATGAATAAAGCCACCCTAACTATAAATGAATACAGCCACCCTAACTATAAATGAATACAGCCACCCTAACTATAAATGAATACAGCCACTCTAACTAAGAATGAATACAGCCACCCTAATTAAGAATGAATACAGCCACCCTAACTATAAATGAATACAGCCACCCTAACTATAAATGAATACAGCCACCCTAACTATAAATGAATACAGCCACCCTAACTATAAATGAATACAGCCACCCTAACTATAAATGAATACAGCCACCCTAACTATAAATGAATACAGCCACCCTAACTATAAATGAATACAGCCACCCTAACTATAAATGAATACAGCCACCCTAACTATAAATGAATACAGCCACCCTAACTATAAATGAATACAGCCACTCTAACTAAGAATGAATACAGCCACCCTAACTAAGAATGAATACAGCCACCCTAACTATAAATGAATACAGCCACCCTAACTATAAATGAATACAGCCACCCTAACTATAAATGAATACAGCCACCCTAACTATAAATGAATACAGCCACCCTAACTATAAATGAATACAGCCACCCTAACTAAGAATGAATACAGCCACCCTAACTAAGAATGAATACAGCCACTCTAACTAAGAATGAATACAGCCACCCTAACTATAAATGAATACAGCCACCCTAACTATAAATGAATACAGCCACCCTAACTAAGAATGAATACAGCCACTCTAACTAAGAATGAATACAGCCACCCTAACTATAAATGAATACAGCCACCCTAACTAAGAATGAATACAGCCACTCTAACTAAGAATGAATACAGCCACTCTAACTAAGAATGAATACAGCCACCCTAACTATAAATGAATACAGCCACTCTAACTATGAATGAATAGGACTCCCTAACTATGAATGAATACAGCCACCCTAAATATGAATGAATAGGACTCCCTAACTGACAAGGAATAGGGCAACCCTAAGTAAGAATGAATAGGACTCCCCTAACTGACAAGGAATAGGGCCACCCCAACTAAGAATGAATAGGACTCCCCTAACTAAGAATGAATAGGACTCCCTAACTGACAAGGAATAGGGCCACCATAACTAAGAATGAATAGGACTCCCTAACTGACAAGGAATAGGGCCACCCTAACTATGAATGAATAGGACTCCCTAACTGACAAGGAATAGGGCCACCCTAACTAAGAATGAATAGGACTCCATTTAACATACCATGGCAGTGCCCCTTACCATGGCAGTACCCCTTACCATGGCAGTACCCCTTACCACGGCAGTACCCCTTACCACGGCAGTACCCCATACCACGTACGGCAGTACCCCATACCATGGCAGTGCCCCATACCATGGTAGTACCCCTTACCATGGTAGTACCCCTTACCATGGTGGTACCCCTTACCATGGTAGTACCCCTTACCATGGCAGTGCCCCTTACCATGGCAGTGCCCCATACCATGGCAGTACCCCTTACCATGGTAGTACCCCTTACCATGGTAGTACCCTTACCATGGTAGTACCCCTTACCATGGCAGTGCCCCATACCAAGGTAGTACCCCTTACCATGGTAGTACCCCTTACCACGGCAGTACCCCATACCATGGCAGTACCCCTTACCACGGCAGTACCCCATACCACGGCAGTGCCCCTTACCATGGCAGTACCCCTTACCATGGCAGTACCCCTTACCACGGCAGTACCCCATACCATGGCAGTGCCTCATACCATGGTAGTACCCCTTACCATGGTAGTACCCCTTACCATGGCAGTACCCCTTACCATGGCAGTGCCCCTTACCATGGCAGTGCCTCATACCATGGCAGTGCCCCATACCATGGCAGTACCCCTTACCATGGTAGTACCCCTTACCATGGTAGTACCCTTACCATGGTAGTACCCCTTACCATGGCAGTGCCCCATACCATAGTAGTACCCCTTACCATGGTAGTACCCCTTACCATGGTAGTACCCCTTACCATGGTAGTACCCCTTACCATGGTAGTACCCCTTACCATGTTAAACCAAACACTTAACCTGTGATTGTCTATTTCTTGAAATTTCAGTATGAAATTGTTGGACATTCAGGAGAGTCATATCACATTGGTCTCATCACTGGTGAGAAAGTACCCAAGAATAACAAGGAAAGACTAGATGTTATCAAGGTAAGACACATATATCTGTTAAAAGAAGTCCACCATGGAGACCTTCATACAACAAGTTTATAACTGAGAATGAGTGTTTATGGACTTTGGGTTTATAGCTGAGAATGAATGTTTAGGGTCCGTGTCATTTTAAAACTGACGCACGACAATCGTAATTCCTTCGGTTTTTTTTGGTTTTTTTTTTTTTTTTTTGGGGGGGGGGTTTGGGTTGGGGGGGGGGGGGGGGGTAAGAGTTCATTTCGCTTTGCGTGCGTCAAAATTGCAATAAGGATTTTTCATTCTTACTAAAAATGGAATCAAACGAGGCAATGCTATTTTTCTTGAAAAATGATAGTCAGAAACTTTGCCGACATACACAAAGAGAGATGCATGTTGTTCTTTTTTTTTTTTAATTTTTTTTTTAAATTTTTGTGCTAGGAATTCCTCCCAGCGATTTTCTGTCATGCAGACAAATACACACAAACAAACACAAATGCTACAGAGATCCATTCGGGTTTGGGACTACGTGACAGGGCTATGTAGAACACTCTATATCACGTTGCTGTGGAACTGTCAAGGCTTTCCCAGTCAGTTGGTTGTATTAGAGTTGGTTGTATTAGGGTTGATTAGAGTTGGTTGTATTAGAGTTGGTTGTATTAGAGTTGGTTGTATTAGAGTTGGTTGTATTAGAGTTGGTTGTATTAGAGTTGGTTGTACTGCAGTTGGTTGTATTAGAGTTGGTTATATTAGAGTTGGTTATATTAGAGTTGGTTATATTAGAGTTGGTTGTACTGCAGTTGGTTGTATTAGAGTTGGTTATATTAGAGTTGGTTATATTAGAGTTGGTTATATTAGAGTTGGTTGTATTAGGGTTGATTGTATTAGAGTTGGTTGTATTAGAGTTGATTGTATTAGAGTTGGTTGTATTAGAGTTGATTGTATTAGAGTTGGTTATATTAGAGTTGATTGTATTAGAGTTGGTTGTATTAGAGTTGGTTATATTAGGGTTGGTTGTATTAGGGTTGGTTATATTAGAGTTGGTTGTATTAGAGTTGGTTATATTAGAGTTGATTGTATTAGAGTTGGTTGTATTAGAGTTGGTTGTATTAGAGTTGGTTGTATTAGAGTTGGTTGTATTAGAGTTGGTTGTATTAGAGTTGATTGTATTAGAGTTGGTTGTATTAGAGTTGATTGTATTAGAGTTGGTTATATTAGAGTTGATTGTATTAGAGTTGGTTGTATTAGAGTTGGTTATATTAGGGTTGGTTGTATTAGGGTTGGTTATATTAGAGTTGGTTGTATTAGAGTTGGTTGTATTAGAGTTGATTGTATTAGAGTTGGTTGTATTAGAGTTGGTTGTATTAGAGTTGGTTGTATTAGAGTTGGTTGTATTAGAGTTGGTTATATTAGAGTTGGTTGTATTAGAGTTGGTTGTATTAGAGTTGGTTGTATTAGAGTTGGTTGTATTAGAGTTGGTTATATTAGAGTTGGTTATATTAGAGTTGGTTATATTAGAGTTGGTTGTATTAGAGTTAGTTATATTAGAGTTGGTTGTATTAGAGTTAGTTATATTAGAGTTGGTTGTATTAGGGTTGGTTGTATTAGAGTTGGTTATATTAGAGTTGGTTATATTAGAGTTGGTTGTATTAGAGTTGGTTATATTAGAGTTAGTTATATTAGAGTTGGTTATATTAGAGTTGGTTATATTAGAGTTGGTTATATTAGAGTTGGTTGTATTAGAGTTAGTTATATTAGAGTTGGTTATATTAGAGTTGGTTGTATTAGAGTTGGTTGTATTAGGGTTGGTTATATTAGAGTTGGTTATATTAGAGTTGGTTGTATTAGAGTTAGTTATATTAGAGTTGGTTATATTAGAGTTGGTTATATTAGAGTTGGTTATATTAGAGTTGGTTGTATTAGAGTTGGTTGTATTAGAGTTGGTTATATTAGAGTTGGTTATATTAGAGTTGATTGTATTAGAGTTGGTTGTATTAGAGTTGGTTGTATTAGAGTTGGTTATATTAGAGTTGGTTGTATTAGAGTTAGTTGTATTAGAGTTGGTTGTATTAGAGTTGGTTGTATTAGAGTTGGTTGTATTGCAGTTGGTTGTATTAGAGTTGGTTGTATTAGAGTTGGTTGTATTAGAGTTGGTTATATTAGAGTTGGTTGTATTAGAGTTGGTTATTTTAGAGTTGGTTGTATTAGAGTTGGTTATATTAGAGTTGGTTATATTAGAGTTGATTGTATTAGAGTTGGTTGTATTAGAGTTGGTTATATTAGAGTTGGTTATATTAGAGTTGGTTGTATTAGAGTTGGTTATATTAGAGTTGGTTGTATTACAGTTGGTTGTATTACAGTTGGTTGTATTACAGTTGATTGTATTAGAGTTGGTTATATTAGAGTTGATTGTATTAGAGTTGGTTATATTAGAGTTGATTGTATTAGAGTTGGTTGTATTAGAGTTGGTTATATTAGAGTTGGTTATATTAGAGTTGGTTATATTAGAGTTGATTGTATTAGAGTTGGTTGTATTAGAGTTGGTTATATTAGAGTTGGTTATATTAGAGTTGGTTGTATTAGAGTTGGTTGTATTAGGGTTGGTTATATTAGAGTTGGTTGTATTAGAGTTGGTTGTATTAGAGTTGGTTATATTAGAGTTGGTTATATTAGAGTTGATTGTATTAGAGTTGGTTGTATTAGAGTTGGTTGTATTAGAGTTGGTTGTATTAGAGTTGGTTATATTAGGGTTGGTTATATTAGAGTTGGTTGTATTAGAGTTGGTTGTATTAGGGTTGGTTATATTAGAGTTGGTTATATTAGAGTTGGTTATATTAGAGTTGGTTATATTAGAGTTGATTGTATTAGAGTTGGTTATATTAGAGTTGATTGTATTAGAGTTGGTTGTATTAGAGTTGGTTATATTAGAGTTGGTTGTATTAGAGTTGGTTGTATTGCAGTTGGTTATATTAGAGTTGGTTGTATTAGAGTTGGTTGTATTAGAGTTGGTTGTATTAGGGTTGGTTATATTAGAGTTGGTTGTATTAGAGTTGGTTGTATTAGAGTTGGTTGTATTAGGGTTGGTTATATTAGAGTTGGTTGTATTAGAGTTGGTTGTATTAGAGTTGGTTATATTAGAGTTGGTTATATTAGAGTTGATTGTATTAGAGTTGGTTGTATTAGAGTTGGTTGTATTAGAGTTGGTTGTATTAGAGTTGGTTATATTAGGGTTGGTTATATTAGAGTTGGTTGTATTAGAGTTGGTTGTATTAGGGTTGGTTATATTAGAGTTGGTTATATTAGAGTTGATTGTATTAGAGTTGGTTGTATTAGAGTTGGTTGTATTAGAGTTGGTTGTATTAGAGTTGGTTGTATTAGGGTTGGTTGTATTAGAGTTGGTTGTATTAGGGTTGGTTATATTAGAGTTGGTTGTATTAGAGTTGGTTGTATTAGAGTTGGTTATATTAGAGTTGGTTGTATTAGAGTTGGTTATATTAGAGTTGGTTGTATTAGGGTTGGTTATATTAGAGTTGGTTATATTAGAGTTGGTTATATTAGGGTTGGTTGTATTAGGGTTGGTTGTATTAGAGTTGGTTATATTAGAGTTGGTTATATTAGGGTTGGTTATATTAGAGTTGGTTGTATTAGAGTTGGTTATATTAGGGTTGGTTGTATTAGGGTTGGTTATATTAGAGTTGGTTGTATTAGAGTTGGTTATATTAGGGTTGGTTGTATTAGAGTTGGTTGTATTAGAGTTGGTTATATTAGAGTTGGTTGTATTAGAGTTGGTTGTATTGCAGTTGGTTATATTAGAGTTGGTTGTATTAGAGTTGGTTGTATTAGAGTTGGTTGTATTATAGTTGGTTGTATTAGGGTTGGTTGTATTAGAGTTGGTTGTATTAGGGTTGGTTGTATTAGAGTTGGTTGTATTAGAGTTGGTTGTATTGCAGTTGGTTATATTAGAGTTGGTTGTATTATAGTTGGTTGTATTAGGGTTGGTTGTATTAGAGTTGGTTGTATTAGAGTTGGTTGTATTAGAGTTGAATATAAACAACACTGCATGCCACTACGTAGGTAACGCCATGTGATCTTGTCAACGAAAGTTAACGAAGTGGGTGCGTGATAAGAGCCGATCGTTCAATTGTAGTGGCACGTTAATTGATTTCAATACACTATGAGGAGAGGACATTGCCAAAATCCACCTGCGCAAAGGTTCTAAGTTAGGCCATGTTGGGGTATAACGTGAAACTAATACGAATGTAAATCCGGAAATTACCGATGAAATGTCACATGTTTGTCGTGACCTCTAAACTTGGACTAAATTATCGTAGATAGCGTGGTATTGTGAACGTTTATTTCGGCACTAGTAAGATGTTGATCGTTCGACTGATGTTGATTCAATCCTTCTATTAATGTGAAAATGAAAAGTTCGGTCGCCTGAAATAATTATTCAGTAATAGTTTAGTGATTCCAAACAGATTTGTAGATGTTTTCACGTGATGGTTGAAACATGCACGTGAAAGCCGCCGCTGCATCAACGTGTTCATCCCTATCGTGGTGCGATGTCACAGTCAAAATCAACTTGTATAAATTACGAAACGTGCGAATATAAACGACTCGACAGAAACAACTTAAAGGCTTAAAAGCATGAGAACTGGTAAATACAATTTCCAGTTGAAACTGTGTTTTGCAGAGACAGCAAAATGTTTTACAAGTTGAATTGGTACCCCAACAGAGGTGTTGTGGCAGCACTCTTCACAGGTACCCTAACAAAGGTGATATGGCAGCACTCTTCACAGGTACCTTAACAAAGGTGATGTGGCAGCACTCTTCACAGGTACCCTAACAAAGGTGATGTGGCAGCACTCTTCACAGGTACCCTAACAAAGGTGATGTGGCAGCACTCTTCACAGGTACCCTAACAAAGGTGATGTGGCAGCACTCTTCACAGGTACTCTAACAAAGGTGATGTGGCAGCACTCTTCACAGGTACCTTAACAAAGGTGATGTGGCAGCACTCTTCACAGGTACCCTAACAAAGGTGATGTGGCAGCACTCTTCACAGGTACCCTAACAAAGGTGATGTGGCAGCACTCTTCACAGGTACCCTAACAAAGGTGATGTGGCAGCACTCTTCACAGGTACCCTAACAAAGTTGATGTGGCAGCACAATTCACAGGTACCCTAACAAAGGTGATGTGGCAGCACTCTTCACAGGTACCCTAACAAAGGTGATGTGGCAGCACTCTTCACAGGTACCCTAACAAAGATGATGTGGCAGCACAATTCACAGGTACCCTAACAAAGGTGATGTGGCAGCACAATTCACAGGTACCCTAACAAAGGTGATGTGGCAGCACTCTTCACAGGTACCCTAACAAAGGTGATGTGGCAGCACTCTTCACAGGTACCCCAACAGAGGTGTTGTGGGAGCACTCTTCACAGATACCCTAACAAAGGTGATGTGGCAGCACTCTTCACAGGTACCTTAACAAAGGTGATGTGGCAGCACTCATCACAGGTACCCTAACAAAGATGATGTGGCAGCACTCTTCACAAGTATACCCCAACAAAGGTGTTGGAGATCATCAAGCAATATTTGGAAATTGATTTCCAACAACTGATTTGAGCATCTGTCGCAGCATTACCTACTTTATATTTAATGGCAAATTTTACCTAAAAACAGGGATTAGCCATGGAAGACTTTGAAGGCAAGGTGATAAGATCAGCCTTCAAACCTCCAGATCTGTGGATACACAATGTTGATGACACATTCACAAAGTCACATGAATACAACGTGGATGAACTTTCACAGAAAATCTAAACAATATAGACACACACATCAAATATACAGTAAGAGAAGTGCAGAACAACACATTGGCTTTCCTGGACACTAAAATCATAATCAAAGAGGATGGCTCTACCAAAGTTGAAGTTTACAGAAAACTTACACACACTGCCCAGTACTTAAATTGCCATGGGAGTCCAACCACCCATTACAATATAAACAATCAGTGATTAGGACACTAATGCGAACTTAAAGCAGAGACACTAGTCATGGGAAGAAGATGAAATGGAGGAAATTGGACACATCAAGAGAGTGGTGAGTACCAGTAGCTATAAACCTTGGTCCTTCAGGATACCCAATAAGAAGGACAAATACAAAGACACCCAGGACAACAAGAAATTTCCCCAATGGTACACAATACATTTAATAGCGGCCTGCTAGGAGAATTGTTAAGTGTACATGGGGACTGTAACTGTGACTATTATTGGTGGGACTGCCAAACCACTGGGTATGCCATTCAATAAACATATTAGTTGGCCATCAACCATTGGACACATGGTGGGACTGCCAAACCACTGGGTATGCCATTCAATAAACATATTATATATATTAGTTGGCCATCAACCATTGGACACATCAAGAGAGTGCCAAACCACTGGGTATGCCATTCAATAAACATATTAGTTGGCCATCAACCATTGGACACATCAAGAGAGTGCCAAACCACTGGGTATGCCATTCAATAAACATATTAGTTGGCCATCAACCATTGGACACATCAAGAGAGTGCCAAACCACTGGGTATGCCATTCAATAAACATATTAGTTGGCCATCAACCATTGGACACATCAAGAGAGTGCCAAACCACTGGGTATGCCATTCAATAAACATATTAGTTGGCCATCAACCATTGGACACATCAAGAGAGTGCCAAACCACTGGGTATGCCATTCAATAAACATATTAGTTGGCCATCAACCATTATCAGCAATATGTGAACACCTGAAAAAGTCACAACACAAGTGTGATACAAAGAATATCAAAATCTTGGATAAAGAAGAACAACTTCATAGATGTAGGTTGAAGGAAGGCATATGTATTCACACAAAGAAGCCCTCTTTAAACCGGGATGCAGGCATGGAGTTCCCAGCTGTTTTCTTAAGCTCATTTCACGTATCTTGAAAAGACATGACTTTGTGATATTAGCCCATTGTACTGGAATTTTCTGAAAACTAGCCCTGGGCCACTTTTCGGAAAATCGGCAAATTCGGAACCACAACAGAGGAACTAAATAGAAGCTCAGGGCGATTATTTGGCAGTCAACACTCAACAGCCATGTGGACATACCGGTTTAGGGACACAACAATTAGGAAGACAAGAATAATAATTTCATTTTATAATAAGTCAAATACAAAATGTATATCAAATGAAACATTTTATTTGCTATCAGTCTATCAGCATTGATTGTATTATTGCTTTTATTCATTATTAAGGAGCTTCAAATGATTTATAGTAGAACCCCTTTCATGAAATGAAGTCTCCCATCCAATGCATGTGTGTAGTGGCTCGTAGTTGCTCATTCCATTTCGGGTGTGTGGATTGCTTGTTAGACACATAACACAAATGCATTCCAAATCTGAGCATTTATGCTGCTTATTATCATTTACTTTGTAATATATAAAACATTACACGATCAAAATATACACCACCTGTTTCATTTTCTCCTTACATGCAATTAAGGTGTAACTAATATTAATGTGATAAGACCAACCCTAGAGAGAAATGGTATGCGCCAAGGCATTTCCCACCATATCTTATCTGTTACTATCTGTAAAACATAGGACGTCCACACTACCTCTCAAATAAGCTACCATTTCTCAAGTACATTTGCGGTGTGGCTACCCATCTCGTAAATAATTTAGACCCGATCTGAAATGCGAACGGCTGTAAACTTTTAAATGGACAACACGGAAAATGGTCAATCGTTTGAGCTATGGATTTATAGGAAAACAACTGACCAGCATGACACAAAATAAACAGTCTGATTCTGTGGTTTCAGATAGTCAACGAAGTATCTTTTTTAGCACTGTAATGTGATATTTGCCAAAGCCTCAAGGACTGGCGAATTTGAATTTATCTCGATACCGTCACATGGACTCCCTCTAGTCAGGCAATGTATGTGTTCCGATTTTTTTTTCGTGAGATTTTATAGGATCAACTTTGAAGGGGTCAGTTTCTTTGTACAGTTATGATGGTTTGTTTGCAAATGTCTGGGTTTTCCCAGCAAGTTTGACAAAACGTAGTACAACTTTTGTCGTCATACTGCACTGTTGAACCATGATTAACACTTTTGCAATGTTCTTGTCGCATATTTCTGTCAAATTCCTGATCCTTCGTGAGATCCAAGTGAAGTCGTCATTCAAGGTTTTTCGTGTCGTCAATGCCTCAAAAATAACCATTACAAATAGAATAGAATTGTCAATTGACTGAAACCAAGCATGTCAACTTTATATTTATTATTATAAATTTGATATTGTTCAGCTAAAAGTGGTGTACGTCTGAATATACAGATTCATAGGCAAGATTCAATATTTCACATTAGCGGGACTTGGGACCACTAATTTTTTTAGCAGGACCACAGGATTTTTTAAGCACTGGTCCGGGGACCACCAGTTCACAAAATGATTTGTTCACCCCTGGATAAACTTGACATTAGTCTTGTACCGTTTGTTAAATCTCCATGACCTCATTTATACATGACATTACACATTACTTCAACTCTCACTCGATGTAATTCACTTTGTGTGTGCACTTATAACATAACATGCAAATTACCCTGACCTATTTTTAGACGCAGTTTTTTGCATTGACAATGACGTCTGCGGATCTCCATGAGTCATCTGCCGGCTTATTGATCGATCTTAGCACAAAGGTGTCTGTACCTACCTTCACGATCACATTCTTCTCGTGGAAAAAACGTCCATTTGTTATTGGCACTCTAAGTTTATGGGTTTTTTAACAGAACATTCGAACTAAATAAAAACTAACGTTACCAATATAACAAGGCAAAATTCTTGCCGTAGTGAATCTAAAAAAAACATTAGATGCCTAACCGCCAAATGATTGCCCATGGGCTTGTTATTGGAAAACTCTGGTAGTGCACCCCCATCCAAGATAACAACAGCCCATTGGAGTACCACACCCCACCCCAGATAATAATAGCCTATTGTAGTACATCCCCACCCCAGATAATAACAGCCCATTGGAGTACCACACCCCACCCCAGATAATAATAGCCTATTGAAGTACACCCCACCCCAGATAATAACAGCCTATTGTAGTATACCCCCACCCCAGATAATAATAGACTATTGAAGTACACCCCCACCCCAGATAATAATAGCCTATTGTAGTACACCCCACCCCAGATAATAACAGCCTATTGAAGTACACCCCCACCCCAGATAATAATAGACTATTGAAGTACACCCCCACCCCAGATAATAACAGCCTATTGTAGTACACCCCACCCCAGATAATAACAGCCTATTGAAGTACACCCCCACCCCAGATAATAATAGACTATTGTAGTATACCCCCACCCCAGATAATAATAGACTATTGTAGTACACCCCACCCCAGATAATAACAGCCTATTGTAGTATACCCCACCCCAGATAATAACAGCCTATTGTAGTACATCCCCACCCCAGATAATAATAGACTATTGAAGTACACCCCACCCCAGATAATAATAGACTATTGTAGTACACCCCACCCCAGATAATAACAGCCTATTGAAGTACACCCCCACCCCAGATAATAATAGACTATTGTAGTATACCCCCACCCCAGATAATAATAGACTATTGTAGTACACCCCACCCCAGATAATAACAGCCTATTGTAGTATACCCCACCCCAGATAATAATAGCCTATTGAAGTACATCCCCACCCCAGATAATAATAGACTATTGAAGTACACCCCACCCCAGATAATAATAGACTATTGTAGTACACCCCACCCCAGATAATAACAGCCTATTGAAGTACACCCCCACCCCAGATAATAATAGACTATTGTAGTATACCCCCACCCCAGATAATAATAGACTATTGTAGTATACCCCCACCCCAGATAATAACAGCCTATTGAAGTACACCCCCACCCCAGATAATAATAGCCTATTGTAGTACATCCCCACCCCAGATAATAATAGCCTATTGTAGTATACCCCCACCCCAGATAATAACAGACTATTGTAGTATACCCCCACCCCAGATAATAATAGCCTATTGTAGTACATCCCCACCCCAGATAATAATAGACTATTGTAGTATACCCCCACCCCAGATAATAACAGCCTATTGAAGTACACCCCCACCCCAGATAATAATAGCCTATTGTAGTACATCCCCACCCCAGATAATAATAGCCTATTGTAGTATACCCCCACCCCAGATAATAACAGACTATTGTAGTATACCCCCACCCCAGATAATAATAGCCTATTGTAGTACATCCCCACCCCAGATAATAATAGCCTATTGTAGTACATCCCCACCCCAGATAATAATAGCCTATTGAAGTACACCCCCACCCCAGATAATAATAGCCTATTGAAGTACATCCCCACCCCAGATAATAATAGCCTATTGAAGTACACCCCACCCCAGATAATAATAGACTATTGAAGTACATCCCCACCCCAGATAATAATAGCCTATTGGAGTACACCCCCACCCCAGATAATAATAGCCTATTGAAGTATACCCCCACCCCAGATAATAATAGCCTATTGAAGTACATCCCCACCCCAGATAATAATAGCCTATTGAAGTACATCCCCACCCCAGATAATAATAGCCTATTGTAGTACATCCCCACCCCAGATAATAATAGCCTATTGAAGTACATCCCCACCCCAGATAATAATAGCCTATTGTAGTATATCCCCACCCCAGATAATAATAGCCTATTGAAGTACATCCCCACCCCAGATAATAATAGCCTATTGTAGTATATCCCCACCCCAGATAATAATAGCCTATTGAAGTACATCCCCACCCCAGATAATAATAGCCTATTGAAGTACATCCCCACCCCAGATAATAACAGCCTATTGTAGTACACCCCACCCCAGATAATAATAGCCTATTGTAGTATATCCCCACCCCAGATAATAACAGCCTATTGAAGTACACCCCCACCCCAGATAATAATAGCCTATTGTAGTACACCCCACCCCAGATAATAATAGCCTATTGTAGTACATCCCCACCCCAGATAATAACAGCCTATTGAAGTACACCCCCACCCCAGATAATAATAGCCTATTGTAGTACACCCCACCCCAGATAATAATAGCCTATTGTAGTATATCCCCACCCCAGATAATAACAGCCTATTGAAGTACACCCCCACCCCAGATAATAATAGCCTATTGTAGTACACCCCACCCCAGATAATAATAGCCTATTGTAGTACATCCCCACCCCAGATAATAATAGCCTATTGTAGTACACCCCACCCCAGATAATAATAGCCTATTGTAGTACATCCCCACCCCAGATAATAACAGCCTATTGAAGTACACCCCCACCCCAGATAATAATAGCCTATTGTAGTATATCCCCACCCCAGATAATAATAGCCTATTGAAGTACACCCCCACCCCAGATAATAATAGCCTATTGTAGTACATCCCCACCCCAGATAATAATAGCCTATTGAAGTACATCCCCACCCCAGATAATAACAGCCTATTGTAGTACACCCCCACCCCAGATAATAATAGCCAATTGTAGTACACCCCACCCCAGATAATAATAGCCTATTGTAGTACACCCCACCCCAGATAATAACAGCCTATTGTAGTACACCCCACCCCAGATAATAATAGACTATTGTAGTATACCCCCACCCCAGATAATAATAGCCTATTGAAGTACACCCCCACCCCAGATAATAATAGCCTATTGAAGTACACCCCCACCCCAGATAATAATAGCCTATTGAAGTACACCCCCACCCCAGATAATAATAGCCTATTGAAGTACATCCCCACCCCAGATAATAATAGCCTATTGTAGTACACCCCCACCCCAGATAATCATAGCCTATTGTAGTACACCCCACCCCAGATAATAATAGCCTATTGTAGTACACCCCACCCCAGATAATAACAGCCTATTGAAGTACACCCCCACCCCAGATAATAACAGCCTATTCAGTGTTCTGCCGAGGCCGCGGCCTTGCGACATTGGCCCCCTAAAATTACAAATGGCGCAATAATTTTCCCACCTTGCGTCAATTTGGCGCATTCATTTTACGGCAGACACCTATCGGTATATAAGTCCAGGGCAAGCCCCTGCCCTGGCCGGCGTCAATCCCACAAAAAGTATACTGACTCCGTAAGCGACAGTTTTGTTGACATCATATAAGATGCACTGACAACGCGCAGTTCTATTGTTAACATGCAAACAAATGGATTAATATGCAACAAAAAGATACAACTTTGATAAAACATAATCTTCAATTGAAACATTAGAGGGAGTAGATGAGACGCCGAAATGGACGTCTCTCTTCACATGTTTTGTCTACCGACGCATCGTCTCGACCTCTGACCTACTCACTGACGTGTGTGAAACACTGAACTTGCTACGGGAAAACGGAGCATCTCTCTGCCACATAAGCCTTAGGAAACCAAATTTTATGGGACAGGTTGTGATTTTCATTTGTTGATGGGTTAAATTAATGGAAACAAAAATGAGTACATGTGTATTTTGATCTCGACAAAGCTGTGTTAGGGGATCGTGTTGCATGATGTTGACAGTGACACATGTGAATGTTGGGCACTGAATCAATGAGTGATCACTGGCATAACCACTCGAGACGGCCGATGCATGTGCGCCCGGTCAGACATGAAGAATGAACTCAGAGATGAAATCAGAAAATAATTACAGTTGTATTTACAAAGCATCCTAACTTTGACGTTGTTGATAGTTTTAGTTCAAGATCTCTGAGTTTCAAGGACACCTAATGTCAGCTTTCCGTATCAAGTTTACAAATGCTAATGCTGTCATTTGATATAGGAGGACCAAATCATGTTACACAGCCAGTGATGGTAATTGATAAAAATAAATTATTTGAAAGTTTGTTTGACTGTATTATTTGTAAGTTTTTCGTTCACATTTGGTACTTTTTAAAGTCAGGGAGTTTATTTTCTTCAAAATGTTTTATTTTTAAACTCTTGTCATGAATTTGAAGAGGGAATGATAAACACAGCAGTGTAACAGTTGTTAAAATGAAACAAGTGGTTACAAGATTAGGATTTCTCAAATTTTTTATTCAATCATATGTTCACTAATTTTGAAGTTGTTCTTTGTCCTTGTCTGAGAAAAGGAATCATAAATTTGAGCATTGCTATTCATTGATAGTCAGATTAAAAATTGTGACTACCTGGCTGTCCAATCTTTCTAAACAATATATAATATACTCTGTTGAAATGACTTTAAATTACATAATTGTAATTGTCTTCTTTTTCTAAGGTGTAATGTGTAGTACACAATTTTCAAAAAATAGCTTACTGGGAACTGTTATTATGAATGGAATTTTTTTATGTAGTTGGGTAATAGTCTATGTGTAATGGAATATCTCAGACCATGGTATCTCTATAGTGGTCTGAGGTAATATATATAATTTCATAGACAATAAATAATTGACCCCACTCCATGTCAAATGACCCCACTTTTTGCAACCAGGGGGCCTTTGTCCCCACTAGTTGGAAACCTTGGCAGAACACTGCCTATTGTAGTACACCCCACCCCAGATAATAACAGCCTATTGTAGTATACCCCCACCCCAGATAATAATAGCCTATTGTAGTACATCCCCACCCCAGATAATAATAGCCTATTGAAGTACATCCCCACCCCAGATAATAATAGACTATTGTAGTATACCCCCACCCCAGATAATAATAGACTATTGTAGTATACCCCCACCCCAGATAATAATAGCCTATTGTAGTACACCCCCACCCCAGATAATAACAGACTATTGTAGTATATCCCCACCCCAGATAATAATAGACTATTGTAGTATACCCCCACCCCAGATAATAACAGCCTATTGAAGTACACCCCCACCCCAGATAATAACAGACTATTGTAGTATATCCCCACCCCAGATAATAATAGACTATTGTAGTATACCCCCACCCCAGATAATAATAGACTATTGTAGTACACCCCACCCCAGATAATAATAGCCTACTGTAGTACACCCCACCCCAGATAATAATAGACTGTTGAAGTACACCCCCACCCCAGATAATAATAGACTATTGTAGTATACCCCCACCCCAGATAATAACAGCCTATTGTAGTACACCCCACCCCAGATAATAACAGCCTATTGTAGTATACCCCCACCCCAGATAATAACAGCCTATTGTAGTACACCCCACCCCAGATAATAACAGCCTATTGAAGTACATCCCCACCCCAGATAATAATAGACTATTGAAGTACACCCCCACCCCAGATAATAACAGCCTATTGTAGTACACCCCACCCCAGATAATAACAGCCTATTGTAGTACACCCCACCCCAGATAATAATAGACTATTGTAGTACATCCCCACCCCAGATAATAATAGCCTATTGTAGTATATCCCCACCCCAGATAATAATAGACTATTGAAGTACACCCCCACCCCAGATAATAATAGCCTATTGTAGTATACCCCCACCCCAGATAATAATAGCCTATTGAAGTACATCCCCACCCCAGATAATAATAGACTATTGTAGTACACCCCACCCCAGATAATAATAGCCTATTGTAGTACATCCCCACCCCAGATAATAATAGCCTATTGTAGTACACCCCCACCCCAGATAATAACAGCCTATTGTAGTACACCCCACCCCAGATAATAATAGACTATTGTAGTATACCCCCACCCCAGATAATAATAGCCTATTGAAGTACACCCCCACCCCAGATAATAATAGCCTATTGAAGTACACCCCCACCCCAGATAATAATAGCCTATTGAAGTACACCCCCACCCCAGATAATAATAGCCTATTGTAGTATACCCCCACCCCAGATAATAATAGCCTATTGAAGTACATCCCCACCCCAGATAATAACAGCCTATTGAAGTACATCCCCACCCCAGATAATAATAGCCTATTGAAGTACATCCCCACCCCAGATAATAATAGCCTATTGAAGTACATCCCCACCCCAGATAATAATAGCCTATTGAAGTACACCCCCACCCCAGATAATAACAGCCTATTGAAGTACATCCCCACCCCAGATAATAATAGCCTATTGAAGTACATCCCCACCCCAGATAATAATAGCCTATTGAAGTACATCCCCACCCCAGATAATAATAGCCTATTGTAGTACACCCCACCCCAGATAATAACAGCCTATTGAAGTACATCCCCACCCCAGATAATAACAGCCTATTGTAGTACATCCCCACCCCAGATAATAATAGCCTATTGAAGTACATCCCCACCCCAGATAATAATAGCCTATTGAAGTACATCCCCACCCCAGATAATAATAGCCTATTGTAGTACACCCCACCCCAGATAATAATAGACTATTGTAGTATATCCCCACCCCAGATAATAACAGCCTATTGTAGTATATCCCCACCCCAGATAATAACAGCCTATTGTAGTATACCCCCACCCCAGATAATAACAGCCTATTGTAGTACACCCCACCCCAGATAATAATAGACTATTGTAGTATACCCCCACCCCAGATAATAATAGACTATTGTAGTATACCCCCACCCCAGATAATAACAGCCTATTGTAGTACACCCCACCCCAGATAATAATAGACTATTGTAGTACACCCCACCCCAGATAATAATAGACTATTGTAGTACATCCCCACCCCAGATAATAATAGCCTATTGTAGTATACCCCCACCCCAGATAATAACAGCCTATTGTAGTACACCCCACCCCAGATAATAATAGACTATTGTAGTACACCCCACCCCAGATAATAATAGCCTATTGAAGTACATCCCCACCCCAGATAATAATAGCCTATTGTAGTACACCCCCACCCCAGATAATAATAGCCTATTGTAGTACACCCCCACCCCAGATAATAATAGACTATTGTAGTATATCCCCACCCCAGATAATAATAGCCTATTGTAGTATACCCCACCCCAGATAATAATAGCCTATTGTAGTATATCCCCACCCCAGATAATAATAGACTATTGTAGTATACCCCCACCCCAGATAATAATAGCCTATTGTAGTACACCCCACCCCAGATAATAACAGCCTATTGAAGTATACCCCCACCCCAGATAATAATAGACTATTGTAGTATACCCCCACCCCAGATAATAATAGCCTATTGTAGTACACCCCCACCCCAGATAATAACAGCCTATTGTAGTATACCCCCACCCCAGATAATAACAGCCTATTGTAGTACACCCCACCCCAGATAATAATAGACTATTGTAGTATACCCCCACCCCAGATAATAATAGACTATTGTAGTATACCCCCACCCCAGATAATAATAGACTATTGTAGTATACCCCCACCCCAGATAATAATAGACTATTGTAGTACATCCCCACCCCAGATAATAATAGACTATTGTAGTATACCCCCACCCCAGATAATAACAGCCTATTGAAGTACATCCCCACCCCAGATAATAATAGACTATTGTAGTATACCCCCACCCCAGATAATAATAGACTATTGAATTATACCCCCACCCCAGATAATAATAGACTATTGTAGTATACCCCCACCCCAGATAATAATAGACTATTGTAGTACATCCCCACCCCAGATAATAATAGACTATTGTAGTATACCCCCACCCCAGATAATAATAGACTATTGTAGTATACCCCACCCCAGATAATAATAGCCTATTGAAGTACACCCCCACCCCAGATAATAATAGCCTATTGAAGTACATCCCCACCCCAGATAATAATAGCCTATTGTAGTATACCCCCACCCCAGATAATAACAGCCTATTGAAGTACATCCCCACCCCAGATAATAATAGCCTATTGTAGTATACCCCCACCCCAGATAATAACAGCCTATTGTAGTATACCCCCACCCCAGATAATAACAGCCTATTGTAGTATACCCCCACCCCAGATAATAATAGCCTATTGTAGTATACCCCCACCCCAGATAATAATAGCCTATTGTAGTACATCCCCACCCCAGATAATAATAGCCTATTGAAGTACATCCCCACCCCAGATAATAATAGCCTATTGTAGTACACCCCCACCCCAGCCCCAAAATTAGCGAGTCGAGCAGACCAAATCCGAAACGTTTGGTGAGTATACAAATACTATATATTTTTTAGATCTTCCCTTTGGCTCTAGTGTCTACATATCAATTGAGTTATACCTTTAGGAAGTTCAATTCCGTGAGAGAATGCAATGAAGACAAATGCGTATGCATGAAGTGTAATATGGCAAGATGGCGCCCATGATTCAAACATGTCGACTGTATTATATTGTAGGTAGCGTTTGCTGTGATTTTTGGGCTTCTTCTTCTGTGTTTGTGACATTGAATTCGGCATGAACCAAATCCTACAATTCCTACAATGTAAATGCAAATAGAAGCGATTCACATCTGAATTGCAAAGTTGAGTGGGTTTTCAGCTAAGTTACGCCTTACTTGTCAAATTTGAATATAACACATGCAAAACATTTCGCCACTTTCATGTGCTGTCTTAGATAGTTTAGAAACTACGAAATATTACCATTACTTTTACACGTGATTGGTTACTTATTAATAGACGTGATTACAAAAGGTATCCATCAATAGCACGGACATTCCGGTGAAGCATCTTCATTCATGGCCGAAGCGATAAATAAATACACCACATCACTGGACCCATGTCACCATTTCATCTCACTCAAGCTGAAACCTTTTTTTTTCAGCTTCGTTACCGGATCGAACACATTACGTGAACTTACAGTTCACTTCATGCTCTTCAAGATTCATTTGAGGTGAACCATGGTTCACACGTACACATCGTTCATAAATAAAAAATTATCATGGTGTATACCAAGTTCAAAGTTCTCCTCAGCAACACAAATTTGTTTATACCATAGTTTTTTTAAGTTTAATTTTAATAATTGGTGGTTCCCTTATGGGAGGCGCTCAGTTTACATCTGGTCATGATAGTTTTTGACCCCCTGAGTAGAAATTTTCATTTGCGTGTGGTCAATACAAGTCAGTGTTGCAGCCAGCCCTTTGAAAGAGTAGGACATAGTGTCCTGAGACTTTCATTTTTCTGGGTCATCATAAATTTTTTTGGGACATTATAAAAAAGCGCCAATGGCATTGTAGCACAACTGTACAGTTTTAAAAATATTTAACCACATGCTGATCCATGCTAGATATTTGCAGAATGATTAATATGCAGTTGCCTATCCAACCCTGTTGTTATCTATGCAATATATGCAATAATTTGGCTGTTGCTATAGGCGTGGTCATGTTGCTAAACATATTTGCATAAAATTTTAGTGTGGGTCATCTATGACCCGTCACTTCCAAAATTGTGGGTCAGGTCTAAAAAATGTGTGTCAAATGACCCAAAAACCCCCTCTGGCTGCAACACTGAAGTATTTTTCTTTTTACTTTATTGTATTGTACTGACATATCTGGAATTATAGATAAGGTTTAACAATAAAGATTATTATTATTATTATTATATTATTATATTATAGTAACTATTTCATAACTGTTAGGGTTGTAGATGTCAATTATGTATCCACTGATTCCTGAAACTGGCCAAAAGATAGTATAGGTAATTTAGTAAACTACTCTAAGACTATAGAGTAGCAGTTTTCCATGCATGCACTAGTAGATAAAATTCAAGTGACACTGTATAAATCCATACTCTCAGAGATGAGATTTCTGTATAAAACTGACCTTTAACCTTGAAATTCCAAATAGTAATCTGGACTTTTTCAAAAAAAAAAATTTTGCTTTGACACACTACTAAATGTTTCATATTATCTAGTCAGACTTATCTTATCTGATACCAGGCCCTTATATCATTCACTACTGTACTAAATATAGTTGATGTCAGCTTTCTCTTGGCATATTTTGGTAAATTCACATCACTTTATATACACACTAAGAAATTGGACCACATTGCTGTTCTAAAGCAACTTCATTGGCTTCCAGTACCTCATCATGTTGTGTTCAAACTTTTGCTCACCACTTACAAAGCCCTCAATGGACAGTCTCCTCAATATCTCAGGGACTTAATTACACCTCGTTCTTCACCACGCACTCTTTGCTCATAGGATAAATGCCTTCTGCACACACCCAGATGGAATCTGGTTTCCTATAGTCGCCACTCCTCTTCAGCAGCTCCTGTGCTTTGGAACTCTCTACCCTTGGATGTAAAAACCTCCCAATGTCAACATTTTCAAAAAATGCTTTAAATCATATCTTTCAGAGAGCATTTTCATTTTCTTTGAAAGTCTAAGTAACACTGAACATTGTTTAACTTTGAATATTTGGCACTATATAAGTTTGTTAGATAGATAGGTAGATAGATTATGTTATGTTATGTTTCTATGTATTATCTAAAGAACTTGTAGTTGTCTCACACATTAGTGTTGAGGGAGTATATCTTCAAATATAGAAGACTTGTTTCTATTGGCTTCCCATGTGTACAGTGATGATCTAGCAACCTTGTTGGTCAGTAATACTCAAAAGAATTATTTGATAAATATCGCCCTCTAGAGACCTTTTACATTGGGTCTCTTTTAGTAATAATGCTGTATTGATGAGGTGAACTGTTGTAATGATAATACTTAACTTTCATTTTGTCATCAGACATTGCATGCACACTCTCAGTTCTGTATGAGTGGTGACTATACATTAGAAGCAACCAAACATTCTATTGAAGAGGTTAGCAAACTGGAAGGTGATGAACATTTTGTAATTGTGCTGAGTGACGCTAACTTTGACCGGTATGGTATCAGTTCAAGTAGATTTGCTCAGATCCTGATGTCAGAAGACAAAGTCAATGCATTTGCTATATTTATTGGGTCTTTAGGTGATCAAGCAGAAAGGTGAGTTTTTTGACACATCATGTTTAGGATATGTTACTGTGCACACTGGCTGTTCTGTAAGCCCTGGGTGGTAAGAGTTCCTTTTGTACCGTACCCCCAGTTATAAGTTTCACCACATTCTGTCATTATTTTATTCAGGAAATTAAGGGAATATAACAAAAAAGCAGTGATGTATCACTGCTTACATTCTTACAATAATGGATGGGGTACAAAGGAACTCTTTCCCCAGGGTGTATCACCCATATATGTAACCTACCCCACATTGTCAAGTACACCGGTCAATAGATGCATTTAACATTTTCTGCAAGCATGCCTGACATGCTTTGATAACACACTCGAATTACATGTATTCAGACACAGATCAACTACATACTTTCATATATACACTCACATGCATACACACAAACTTGCATACATACACACTTAAACACACACACACACACACACACACACACACACACACACACACACACACACAGAAACAAGGACACATCAACACACGTGCACAGAATCAAACACAAGGCACATATACACACATATACACACAAACACCCACCACAGACAAGTAAGGAACAGATTAGCAATGGGTATTGTTCTGAGGTGTTAATAGGGGATTAATAGCTTGATTGTCATCTTGGGTAGGCTGCAAGAGTCTCCTTTGATTCAAACAAACACCAATCGAGTGACACATGAATTCTTCTTCGGGAACAATCAGTGTTTGTTTTCTATAGCAACACTACATCATCAGTAAAGGTCAAAGGTCCAATTGCATAATCTATGAGCAGAAGCGGAGATTTTTGCAAAAAGAGTTTGAAAATCGAGCAAGATTTATTTGAGTTATTGCCTTTTTACCTTCTGTAAGGAAGGTTATATATTAGGGGTTAAAAGTGTGTGTGTGTAACTGTATCACCATTTTCTAAAATACAACTGACTCAATTCAAATGAAATTTGGTACACGTGTTCCGTAGGGTAATGGCAAGAACTGGTTAGATTTTGGTAAACATCCCATGAATATTAATGAGCAATTTATGCAATTAATTGTTTTTAGCACAACTGAACTTGAAGGTTCAACAAGACCACGCCTATAGCAACAACCCCAAATGATCACATATATTGCGAAGATAACAACAGTGATCGATAGACAATTGAATAAACATTCAAAAA
This sequence comes from Glandiceps talaboti, assembly GCF_964340395.1. Taxonomy (NCBI): domain Eukaryota; kingdom Metazoa; phylum Hemichordata; class Enteropneusta; family Spengelidae; genus Glandiceps; species Glandiceps talaboti. The sequence continues at coordinate 24,376,807 of NC_135559.1, forward strand.
ATGTATGTAAATTTGCCTAGCAACAAGACCACGCCCATAGCAAGTCAAATAATCACGTAAATTGCAAAGATAATATCAGGAATTCGTACACAAGTGAAGAAAAACATTGAAAAATGTATGCAAATATGTGTAGCAAAATGACCACACCCATAGCAACAGTCAAATGATCGCGTATATCACAAAGATAGCAACATGGTTGGATAGGCAACTGGCTAGTTATTCAGCAAATGAACACCTATTGTTAGCATGGACTAGCATATGGAAAAACATTTTTAAAAACTACAGTTGTGCGTCAATGCCATTGGCGGTATTTTTGGTAATTAGGCTTTATTATTATTATTATTATTATTAACTTTATTGCCATAAGTATAAAATTATAAAATGGAATTTGCTTTGGTTATATGTAGCTCGGTTAAAACACAAACGGTGTGGATATGAATAACTAGTGGTAAATATGTACATATATGCTAAAACGCTAAAACAAATAACGAATCATTTAAAATACAAACTGACAGAGGATAAAAACTATTTTTGAAGCGATTTGTTTTGGTTTTGATTGATCTATATCGAGTACCAAAGGGCAGTAGTTCGAACAATGTGTGGGCTGGATGGTTTATGTCATTAATTACAGATTTTGCTTTCCTGGTGACACGTGAATTAAAAAGTGACTCAAGAGATGGAAGGCCTATACCAATAATACGCGATGCCGTTCTCACAATTCTATTTAACTTGGCACGATCCTTATGAGTAGTGTTTCCATACCAGACTGTGACTAAGAATGTCAGAACACTCTCAACCACAGCCCATTAGAATTTCTTTAAAATAGCTTGACTGACACCAAAGCTCTTTAAACTCCGTAGAAAGAAAAGGCATTGTTGGGCCTTTTTTACAATGTGATCAACATTTTTCTCCCACTTTAAATCCTCTGAGATAAGTGACCCTAAAAATTTTAACGTATCTACGATTTCTACCTCTTTCCCATGAATATTCAGGGGTGTGTGATACATTCTCTTTTTCCTAAAATCTACGATAATTTCTTTTGTCTTAGCAACATTTAACTCAAGGTTATTATCGGCACACTAACCAACAAGACTGTCCACCTGGTCTCGGTATGCTGTCTCGTTGCCATACTGGATAAGACCCACAATTGATGTGTCGTCAGCAAATTTAAAAATCAAAGAGTCGCTAGCAGATGAAGCACAATCATGGGTAACGAGAGAATACAGCATGGGAGAAAGAACGCAGCCCTGGGGAGCACCTGTATTTAAAATGATTGGCTCCGAAAAGAAAGAACCCATCTTAACCACCTGGGGTCTATTTGATAGAAAGTCAAAAATTCAATTGCATAGAGAACTATTGAGACCAAGAAACAGTTTGTTGTGAAGGTTTGCTGGAATTATGGTATTGAAAGCCGAGCTATAGTCAATAAAAAGTATTCTGACATAAGAATTTACCTTTTCAAGGTGGTTGATAGCATAATGAAGGGCCAAAGACACAGCATCTTCGACTGAACGATTTGGATGGTAAGCAAATTGATATGGGTCGAATGAAGGAGGGAGACTAGATTTAATAACTTTCAGTACTAAATGTTCAAATACTTTCATTACAACTGAGGTTAGAGCAACGGGTCTGTAGTCATTGAGTTGGGACAGGTATGATTATTGACTTTTTAAATATACTAGGAACTTTACAAGTACTTAGAGACCTATTGAAAATGTCAGCGAAGATACATGAAAGTTGACTCGAGCAAGCCAGCTGCTTTACGCACGTTCAACTTCGCAAAAATGTGCCTTACATCATTGTCCGATACCGAAAAGGCCCCATAACCAGACATGTCAAACGACAAACGACAAGCCCTGGTTTGACAAGAACATTAGACAAAAAATCATAGCTAAACAGGTGGCATATCAGTCGAATTACAATCGAAAAGGGCCTAGTATGACCTGCGGAATGCAATAAAACAAGCCAAACTGGCATACAAGGATAAACTTGAAGTCAATCTAACAACGAGCAACACAAGAGATTTGTGGCAAGGTCTTCAACAAATACTGAATTACAAGTTTAAATCCAAGTCAGATACTTTGAACGATCATATCTCAAGAATACATGCTTCAAATTCAATATAATTTGGTACATACATTTGCTATACCTAAGCGCATCTGTCCTGAAAATATTATCAATTTAGCATTTAGATTTAATAAGATATTGGCATAAATTTCGGTAATTAGATGTGGAGGCCACACAAAAGAAAGTTGTTGTTTCTCGTCAGGAAGTGTTGCCTAAAATGGTGTGACAGTGAATTTGTTTGTTAATTGTTCATGATTAGTTCTGCAGTTGTCTTCCCTGAATTAGCAATTGATATATGGAGAGTTATTTTGTGTTTTCCCATGGACCTGCAGTCTGCATTGGCTGGACAAACATGAGAAAAAAGTAGATGAAAGCGGGGTATTTAAGTGATACAAACTGACCAGAAGATCAAAGCGGGGTATTTAAGTGATGCAAACTGACCAGAAGACAATTCTTTTTTTTTCTTGGCCTTAAAAACACCTACTGAGATCTATGCTACAACTTTCTATGAAAGCTTTGCATTATTACATGTGTGGTTGGCCGTAAGATCGCATCTGCAGTGCAGGAGATTTTGCCTACATGGCGTCATGATGGGTGAATGGAGTCATGATGGATGAGTGGAGTCATGATGGGTGAATGGTTAGCGTGACTGGCTTGGAATCTACAGGTTGCAGGTTCGAGCCCTGTCGCTGCTTGCTGTTTGTTTCTGAGTGGCTAAAGTCCTTGGGCAAGATTTGAACCACGACTGTGCTTCAGTCAACCCGGCTGTATAATTGGGGACCTGGTAGGATGTAGGTTGCAATGTGAAGGCTTTAATCCTATGCGCTTAAATGGCTGCAATGGATTGTATGCTCCCCGGGGAGTTGAGGAAGACTAAAGGGCCGTTGTGCCATTCTGATCCGAGCCAGGGGTAATAATTGTAAAGCGCTTTGAGCACGGTGTGGGAAACCGCTATATAAGAACCGAACATTATTATTACATAACTTCATACCATCTCATCACAATTTCAAAACTTAAAATCTTGTTTTTCCTTTGATACTCCCACGTCCGAACAGCCTAGGAAGTCGCCAGAGAAACTATATTTATATGTCACAGTGTAACAAAATATTCTGACTGACATGCTCTGACAGTGTGTCAAAACATACTGAGACAGACAACTTTGTTGATGTCAGTTTTGATTGACACTTCCATTAGATAACAAATTGACGACCATCCACGTGAGCAGTGTACTCAAATTTGATAGGTTTGTTGTTATGCATAACTATGTCGACAAGCCTTCGATTTAGACACAATTTGCCCTTTTCTGGTTTTTCATTGGCCACTCCTGTTTGCCCATTGGGGATTTTAAAGATTTAAGTTCAACGTCTCTCCTCAAATCATGACAGTTTGACCGAGTACCTACAGTACACAGCGGTGAATAACCGGTTTCAGTATGAGTAAACAACATATTACTCATTTCTTTTCTCCTGCTAGTAAGCCAGGTATGAGTGATGTAAATGATGAACAACCCGCTAATCGCAACAAGACAAAAGGCAATGTTTCAGATGTTGTGGCTTGAAAAGTTCAATCGTCACAGTCTGGAAAATCTAAAGATGTAAAATTTGTACGATAGCTTGAACAATTTGAGTGGATGAACATCTATACCAGTGAAAACAGGAAGTACCTAATAGATGGCAGGATTTACAGAGTATGGTGTCGATATTGTAAATTTTCAAAAGAGAAGTCTGATTTCACATTGGAATGGGGAAAATTGGTTGAAAAACAAACAAACTTTAATGGAACATTGTATTTCGGCGACATACATTTGAGCGAATTCAAAGACATATATTTAGCAAAACCAGCGGCCAGTCCCTTGGGGAAAGCCCTTGGTATAACTAGTACTTACTAGTAAAGGGTGATAACAAAATAGCAGAATTGTAAATAAAGATATTAAAATATTGCCTATCTGATAGCCAAACAAGAACTGCCATTTTCATTATTTCCGAGTTGTACTACTACTGCTCAGAAAAATGGCGTCTGTATTACTGGTAAATCCAACCAGGATAACACTCACAAATGCCCAGAGGTGATCGGAACAATCGCTGGACGAATCAGGAATGACTTTAATAACTAACAATATCAGAAACGAAGCTAAATATTTTGATTGACGGCAACACTGATAGAGCTGTGCAGGAGTGTGAAATAGTCTACATGCGACGAGTAGACAAACCGACTTGTAAACTTGTGGTGAATTTAGTGGGACAGAAGGAAGTTCAACAGATCAATGATGGTGTTCATGTGACAAAAACTATATGTGGCAAAGTTGATGAAAGTTGGAAGCAGAAACTTATTGGATTTGGAGGAGATGGTGCGTCTGTCAATCTCGGTCAAAACAGAAATGTATACACTTTACCCAGGGACAAAGTAGGGCAATAATACTGTATCACTTCCCTGTATTAAAGTTGTTAAACTGTTATGATGCTTACCATGAAGTATGTAATGTTCTGATGCGTAATAGTAATGTTATGAGGGTTTGAATTTCATTAATTATTTGCCATGCAAATGGGTGTACATATCCCAGGTATGTAGGGAATCACAAGAGCCGAGTGAAGTCAAGGATGGCAAGCTTTCCTGTGCTGAGAATAGGCAGTGGGCATTTGAACAATATTTTTGACAACTAACTTTCACTGGGACTTGAAAAATCACAGATATAGAGCTAAATTTCTTGCATAAATCATGACATTGCAAGACTACCCCTACCCATGTCGTGTATAAACTGTTGGTATTTTCAAATTTCTAAACATTGGTCATTCAAACAGAATCCAATGCATGTATTTTCAGTTGATTGAAAACATAACGATTTTGTTGATAAAGGAATAGTCATTATTTGTCTACAACAATATGGAGACAAGTGGAAACCTGGTAGAAACAATATGTTTGCTTTTTTCAAGTATGGATTGTATGCCAATACAATATCCCGGTGAAATGATAATTTATTAATAAACAACTTATCTGTTTATTACATGTGTGTATCATTATGGTGGTTTGTTAATTTATATGAGAATATGTTGAACCCATTCTGATCCACACATTTGAAAGTTATTTCCGTGACAATAGAATAAATGTTTACTTGAGACTACCGTGACAACAGAATAAACGTTTACTTGAGACTACTGTGACAATAGAGTAAATGTTTACTTGAGACTACTGTGACAATAGAGTAAATGTTTACTTGAGACTAGTGTGACAATAGAATAAATGTTTACTTGAGACTAGTGTGACAACAGAATAAACGTTTACTTAAGACTAGTGTGACAATAGAATAAATGTTTACTTGAGACTACTGTGACAATAGAGTAAATGTTTACTTAAGACTAGTGTGACAATAGAATAAATGTTTACTTGAGACTACTGTGACAATAGAGTAAATGTTTACTTGAGACTAGTGTGACAATAGAGTAAATGTTTACTTGAGACTAGTGACAATAGAATCAATTAATCAATCAAAATAATTTGTAGAGCACCAAAATCCAGGCAAAGTTCTGTTCAGGGGCGCTGGATGGTTAATCCACATCGTAGGCTTTACAAAACAAATGTGTCTTCAGTTTTCTTTTGAAACAATCAATAGTTGGTGCAAGTTTAATGTCAGTTGGCAGTGAATTCCAGAGCTTTGGAGCAGCATAAGCGAAAGAACGTCCACCGTAGTTGATTTGCTTGTAACTTGTTGTCGTAAGAAGGTTTTTGTCCTTTGAGCGTAAGGTGCGAGCTGGTATGTATACTTGTATAAGGTCGGAAATGTACTCCGGTGTAAGACCATGAATTGCTTTGTAAGTCAGGAGTACGATCTTGTAGTTGATTCTAGAACGAACTGGTAACCAATGGAGTTTGATGAGAGTAGGAGTTATGTGTTCATATTTCTTTGACCGGGTGATGATTCTTGCAGCTGTGTTTTGTGCGCGCTGAAGTTGGTTTGTGACTGATTCAGGGAGACCATACAGTAAAGAATTACAGTATTATAAATCAAGTTTAGTTGATATAACAGCATGAATTAAAGTACAGCAATCCGCACTTGAGACGTATTGACGTATAGATCCAATGCGGCAGAGATGACAGTACATTGATTTACATGTATTCTTGATGTGCTGGTTATACATGTGGATATTGTCAAAGAGTACACCCAAATTTCGTGCTGTTGTAACTGGTGTGATAGACTAAATGTTTACTTAATACTACTGTGACAATAGAGTAAATGTTTACTTGAGACTACTGTGACAATAGAATAAATGTTTACTTGAGACTAGTGTGACTAAGTGTCACACACCACTATCACCAATTTATATAACTTACTACGTGTCACACACCACTATCACCAATTTATATAACTTACTACGTGTCACACACCACTATCACCAATTTATATAACTTACTACGTGTCACACACCACTATCACCAATTTATATAACTTACTACGTGTCACACACCACTATCACCAATTTATATAACTTACTATGTGTCACACACCACTATCATCCATTTATGTAACTTACTACGTGTCACACACTACTTTCACCAATTTATGTAACTTACTACGTGTCACACACCACTATCACCAATTTATATAACTTACTACGTGTCACACACCACTATCACCAATTTATAACTTACTACGTGTCACACACCACTATCACCAATTTATATAACTTACTACGTGTCACACACCACTATCACCAATTTATATAACTTACTACGTGTCACACACCACTATCACCAATTTATGTAACTTACTACATGACACCCACCACTATCACCAATTTATATAACTTACTACGTGTCACACACCACTATCACCAATTTATATAACTTACTACGTGTCACACACCACTATATCACCAATTTATGTAACTTACTACGTGTCACACACCACTATCACCAATTTATATAACTTAATACGTGTCACACATCACTATCATCCATTTATGTAACTTACTACGTGTCACACACCACTATCACCAATTTATATAACTTACTAAGTGTCACACATCACTATCATCCATTTATGTAACTTACTACGTGTCACACACCACTATCACCAATTTATATAACTTACTAAGTGTCACACACCACTATCACCAATTTATATAACTTACTACGTGTCACACACCACTATCACCAATTTATATAACTTACTACGTGTCACACACCACTATCACCAATTTATATAACTTACTACGTGTCACACACCACTATCACCAATTTATATAACTTACTACGTGTCACACACCACTATCACCAATTTATGTAACTTACTACGTGTCACACACTACTATAACCAATTTATGTAACTTACTACGTGTCACACACCACTATCACCAATTTATATAACTTACTACGTGTCACACACCACTATCACCAATTTATATAACTTACTACGTGTCACACACCACTATCACCAATTTATAACTTACTATGTGTCACACACCACTATCACCAATTTATATAACTTACTACGTGTCACACACCACTATCACCAATTTATATAACTTACTACGTGTCACACACCACTATCACCAATTTATGTAACTTACTACATGACACCCACCACTATCACCAATTTATATAACTTACTACGTGTCACACACCACTATCACCAATTTATATAACTTACTACGTGTCACACACCACTATATCACCAATTTATGTAACTTACTACGTGTCACACACCACTATCACCAATTTATATAACTTAATACGTGTCACACATCACTATCATCCATTTATGTAACTTACTACGTGTCACACACCACTATCACCAATTTATATAACTTACTAAGTGTCACACATCACTATCATCCATTTATGTAACTTACTACGTGTCACACACCACTATCACCAATTTATATAACTTACTAAGTGTCACACACCACTATCACCAATTTATATAACTTACTACGTGTCACACACCACTATCACCAATTTATATAACTTACTACGTGTCACACACCACTATCACCAATTTATATAACTTACATGTCACACTCCACTATCACCAATTTATGTAACTTACTATGTGTCACACACCACTATCATCCATTTATGTAACTTACTACATGTCACACACCACTATCACCAATTTATATAACTTACTACGTGTCACACACCACTATCATCCATTTATGTAACTTACTACATGTCACACACCACTATCACCAATTTATATAACTTACTACGTGTCACACACCACTATCATCCATTTATGTAACTTACTACGTGTCACACACTACTATCACCAATTTATGTAACTTACTACGTGTCACACACCACTATCACCAATTTATATAACTTACTATGTGTCACACACCACTATCATCCATTTGTGTAACTTACTACATGTTATAGTTCTAATTTGTACAATTCAAGTTTCATTCTTTTACTTTCATTGACAGACTTGCCAAGAAGCTGCCAGCTGGTCATGCCTTTATATGTATGGACACAAAAGATATACCTCAAATATTGCAACAAATCTTCACATCAGCCATGCTATCTACCAAGTAGTTACTTCACAAGCAGCACTTGATTGATGACATGGATGTAGTTGTTGACTGAAGGATGTGATAGAGGTATATAAACAGTGGACAAGGAAAGATGTTTGCAGAAACTTAGTCTATTATGTGCCTAAGTTACAAAAAATCATAAATTCTTGGCATTTCTTTAATTTTGCCATTACTTTGCAATAATACCTGAATACATCATGAAATAAGTCAGGTCACCTTGCACATTGTTTAAGTCAAGGTCAAAATGATATTAAAATTATCCCCATTTTGGAACATATTACTCTGAATTGAGTGTCAGTTTATTAACATAGGCACAAACTTACACTATTGTCGAAATATGTTGATACAACAGTGATAAGATATTGAATGGACATTGGTTTTAATTACATGCATTGTCCCAGTAGGGAAGCATCTCTGAAAACTAATTTATTCTAAATTAGAGTTCCATGAACTTGCAGTGCTCTTTTGGGACTATGTTGATCACAGGGTGACTAGAATCGCACAACAGATGAACTGCTATCACCCACCTGTATAGTCTACCATATTGAAGAATAATAGATTTAGTGTGTGCCTATCCTAGTAAACCATAGTCTATCAGCTAGCCCTCGGATGTTCTTCCCATAAAATACGACACACAGCTGAACAACGCTATCGAGGATGGAACATCCGAGCAGGCCCTCACATGCGAACTTCGTTCGCTTATATTTATAGCATCGAAAGAAAGCCTGAACGTCTAGCAGCAAGACCAAGTAAACCAAAGCCTGGATTACCAGTGTCGTATAGCCTCAGTATAGGGAGGTATCACAGTTCCATGAACTTGCAGTGTACTGTTTTGGGTATTTCAGTGTGTACACTATGTTGATCACAGGGTGATTAGAATTGCACAATAGAGGAACCGCTATCACCCACTTGACTAAATGTGTAATCTACAACATTGAAGAACAAATGATATTTAGTGTGTGTCTATCCTAGTAAACCAAAGGTTGGATTACCAGAGTTGTAATATGGCCACCAAATGTTATGTTAACTCTACAAAAATTAAAAAAATAGTCAGTTTCCATGAAAAGCGAGATGATGAACTCCCAAAATTCTTGTATTGTTTGACAAGGAATGAAAGTAAAATTTTAAATCTTAAAAAACATTGACTTTTGGAGAAATGTGGTTACTATGGCAATATTCTATTTGAACACCAAACAGACTAGAAATGTGGTTACTATGGCAATATTCTATTTGAACACAAGCAGACTAGAAATGTGGTTACTATGGCAATATTCTATTTGAACCCAAACAGACTAGAAATGTGGTTACTATGGCAATATTCTATTTGAACCTGAGCAGACTAGAAATGTGGTTACTATGGCAGTATTCTATTTGAACCCAAACAGACTAGAAATGTGGTTACTATGGCAATATTCTATTTGAACACAAGCAGACTAGAAATGTGGTTACTATGGCAATATTCTATTTGAACACAAGCAGACTAGAAATGTGGTTACTATGGCAATATTCTATTTGAACCTGAGCAGACTAGAAATGTGGTTACTATGGCAGTATTCTATTTGAACCCAAACAGACTAGAAATGTGGTTACTATGGCAATATTCTATTTGAACACAAGCAGACTAGAAATGTGACAAATTCACAAGTTTAATTGATTTAATAACAGAAGATTAAACATGCCTTAATTCTTGTGTCATATTACTATTTAGAGTTCATCAGATGCAGTTTTTGACCATGGTGTGTGTGTGCGCGCGCGCGTGTGTGTGTGTGTGTGTGTGTGTGTGTAACAACTTTAATTGCCTTGGTATTTAGTGGGGACATTGTTTATGGTGTCTAGTTTGAAAACCATTCAAAGCAGAATGATTGAATCACAGGTCAGGTTTATGATTTGGGTAAAAAAATGTCATTTTTATTCAAAAATGTTAAACCCAATAACTAAAGGACAGATTGATCTGAAATTTGATGGGACGGGGGATGTTGTTTAAGGCCAGGATGTGTAGATGAAGAATTATTTAGTGATATGCAAATTAGATCTATGCAAATTGGATCTAACACTGAACCATTTGTACAGGATGAATTGTACAAAACAGTTTGGCCTGGTTACAAAAAATGTTATCAAAGGACATTTCTTCATCATCTAAAGAACTTGTTAAATCTTAAATTGGACCCTTTTTGTTGAACTTTTAAAATGAGTTTGGGGATTTTAACAATATGACTTTGTTATATATATACTGCCAATTTATTATGTACAGACAAATAATTGTGATTGGATAAAAAATAATATAATTATGTAATATTTGACATGCTGCAAATTGAGACATAATCTGCTTGGCTGAAAGGAATTTGAATATGCAGATTTCAGATTTTGAGCCAGTCAACACAGGCATTGCTGGCAATTATTACAAGAGCAAATTGCAGACTCTAATTTAAGAGGCATAATCTGATTGGTTCAAATTAATTTGAATATGCAAATTTCAGATATGAGCTAATCAACACTGGCATTGTTGGTGATCTGTTTGAGAGCAGTTTGACAGCCTGCAAGTTAAGACACATAATCTGATTGGCAGAGAGTAATTTGAATATTCAGATTTCAGGCTTTGAACAATCAAGTCGGCATTACAGGTAATTGTATTTTGCTGAGAGATTGTGATTAATGATGATGAACTCAATTCTATAAATAGATTGTTGTGTAGTTTACAGTACAGTCTACACCTGTATTTATATAGAGGGTTGACACCATACCAATAAATTAGTACTGTTAAAATATCAAAGTTTGAGTGTTTGTTTTTTACCCAGGATGTGGTTTCTAACAAATAGGTCTATTGATCTAACCACAATTCAGATAACAACATGGGATCACAATCATTTTACAAATCTAAATTCTCCTCTGTACCGGTATCTGCAACTATCTGCTTATCTTACAGATGAAGTGTTGATATAAAAACATCAGAAACAACAGTACAATCCTCTAAAAGTACTTTGACAGTTAAAATTGGCTGGTTTAACTAAGTTGATGGTGCCACTATGTTTGTGGTTTGCGTGTATGTGTAAGTTGGTGTGTGTGTGTGTGTGTGTGTGTGGGGGGGGGGGGGGTGCCACCATTTGTGTGTATGTATAAGTTGTCAGTATCCCTAACCTCCAGCACATCCTATAACTTGATAAATACAGTATTACTAGTTAAACAGATCTTATGATTGCAAAATGTTTACATTATGAAATGTCAAGTTTTGTACATACATATGAGTAAGATTTGTATACCAGATAATACAGCCCTTTCACAGGTTTAATACAGCCTTAGTATTAGAAAGTACCAGAGTATGATGAGATATGCCTTAGATTATACACAGCCTTAGACCGGTCAGTTTCTTTGGGAAGGGGTCACCCTGTTTTTGGGGGTCATGCTATTTTGAAAATTGTGGATGGGGGGGGGGGGGGGGGGTCTCATTGCATTTTGGATTGTGATGGAAGAAGAAAATCCTTTTCTACAATGGCATATAGCCTTGTCTGAACTGACTGGTTCATGTATATTTTATTATTGTCCCTGTTTCTTACATAAATTCTTTAATATTACTTCACGTAAGAGTTCAAACATACTTCTACATATACATATACACATACATGTATTACCTAGCTACCACACTAGTTACAGAACATGTCATGTACATGCTAATAGCTGTTTCACAATAAATGCTTCACTTATATTGCACTTTGGGGCAAAGGTGAACTTGAAGGTTTCGTAATGGTAATCTTCAGAGATAGTTTATAAAAGAAGTTAATCTAAATCGTTCTACGCACTTTCTATTTTGGACACTACATATTATCGACACTACAAATCGCCACATCTCATCAGATTCCAGTTTCTACTAAGTATTATATACTAGGTATGACCACCTAAAGTTCTCTAACACACCCATGATTTTTAATACTATACATGTAATATTAATGCCACTGTACTAATGTTATGAACCCATTTTTATGTGACATGGGAAACTCATTTAAAACTTACATTAACTTTAGCTTCGAAAACTTTCGAAGCTTTTAAATATTATCTCAAAGGCTATGATTAACCTAAAAGTTGCCTTAATAGAACCAAAAACCTCCGGATCTGCTAGGGGAGACCCCTGGGACACCCTCACCCCCAGATGTCACTCATGCATTCAACAAACAATCAGATGCACCAACCTTTTGAATGTTATAATGGTATTAAACTTTTCTTAAGAATTTTAACCCTATGCTAATTTGAGATGATATTGTCTTTTAAGATGTGAAATATTTGCCGAGACAGTAAAAAAATTGCCAAATCTCCCCTACCTATGATACTACCATTAGATAGGCTGACCTTTACTATAATGATTGAGAACATACTTCAACTCTATATAAGTATGTAAGTTATAAATAATAGTTTGTGATACTTAATGGTGCTGTCTTGTAAAGCTTGGAAATTATTGCCTGAAAGTGTCGTAATAGCCTAAAAATGGGCTTCAAGAGTGAAAAACCTCCAGAATGCCTTTCCCCCCCCCCCCCCCCTCAACACACACACACACGAGGTGGACATAATTTATCCCAGTCTCAAGTTCTTCCCCTACCTCTTACTGTCAAGATGCTATTAAACTTTATTTAAAAATTATTTCAACCCTATGAAGTTGCTTTTTGCATGTTGGTGTTCTCTTGTAAAGATTGGAAATTTATTGCCTGAAAGTGTCTGAAAAGTCTCAAAATTGCCTATTAAGAGTAAAAGAGCTCCAGGACTCTCCCCCCCCCCCCCCCCTCATGAGAGGTGTACATATTCCCTTCTCAAGCTTTCCCCTTATCTTTCACGGTTTAGACATGCTATTCAACTTCATTTTGAATACATTTACCCTGTGTTGTGTGTTGTCAATAATTATGTGATAATGCTATCCCAGGATCTTGTCAAGTATTTGTGAGACAGTCAAGCAGTCCACGCTGACTCATGATCAAAACCTGTTATGTGAATATGGGGGGGGGGGGGGTCAGCCTGTTTTTGGTTTTACAGATGGGGGGGGGGGGTTTAGTGACTTTTTGTTGGCCTGATGGCAAAATCCCCTGACCCCTTTATAAGCGCATAGGATTAAAGCATTCATATTGCAACCTCTATCCTACCAGGTCCCCAATTATACAGCTAGGTTGACTAAGGCACAGTCATGGTTCTAATCTTGCCCAAAGACTTTGGCCACTCAGAAACAAACGACATCAATTGAGGCTCAAACCTGCAGATTCCAAGCCAGCCAGTACAGGACTATGAGATGCAATGTACAACGTATGCCTTAGACTATACACAGCCTTAGTAAGAATGTATCAGACTATGAGATATGCCTCAGTTAGACTATACACAACCTTAGTAAGAAGGTATCAGACTATGAGATATGCCTTGGACTATACACAGCTTTAGTAAGAAGGTATCAGACTATGAGATATGCCTTAGACTATACACAACCTTAGTAAGAAGGTATCAGACTATGAGATATGCCTTGGACTATACACAACCTTAGTAAGAAGGTATCAGACTATGAGATATGCCTTAGACTATACACAACCTTAGTAAGAAGGTATCAGACTATGAGATATGCCTTAGACTATACACAACCTTAGTAAGAAGGTATCAGACTATGAGATATGCCTTAGACTATACACAACCTTAGTAAGAAGGTATCAGACTATGAGATATGCCTTGGACTATACACAACCTTAGTAAGAAGGTATCAGACTATGAGATATGCCTTGGACTATACACAGCCTTAGTAAGAAGGTATCAGACTATGAGATATGCCTTGGACTATACACAACCTTAGTAAGAAGGTATCAGACTATGAGATATGCCTCAGTTAGACTATACACAACCTTAGTAAGAAGGTATCAGACTATGAGATATGCCTTAGACTATACACAACCTTAGTAAGAAGGTATCAGACTATGAGATATGCCTTAGACTATACACAGCCTTAGTAAGAAGGTATCAGACTATGAGATATGCCTTGGACTATACACGACCTTAGTAAGAAGGTATCAGACTATGAGATATGCCTTGGACTATACACAACCTTAGTAAGAAGGTATCAGACTATGAGATATGCCTTAGACTATACACAACCTTAGTAAGAAGGTATCAGACTATGAGATATGCCTTAGACTATACACAGCCTTAGTAAGAAGGTATCAGACTATGAGATATGCCTTAGACTATACACAACCTTAGTAAGAAGGTATCAGACTATGAGATATGCCTTAGACTATACACAACCTTAGTAAGAAGGTATCAGACTATGAGATATGCCTTAGACTATACACAACCTTAGTAAGAAGGTATCAGACTATGAGATATGCCTTGGACTATACACAACCTTAGTAAGAAGGTATCAGACTATGAGATATGCCTTGGACTATACACAGCCTTAGTAAGAAGGTATCAGACTATGAGATATGCCTTGGACTATACACAGCCTTAGTAAGAAGGTATCAGACTATGAGATATGCCTTGGACTATACACAGCCTTAGTAAGAAGGTATCAGACTATGAGATATGCCTTGGACTATACACAACCTTAGTAATAAGGTATCAGACTATGAGATATGCCTTGGACTATACACAGCCTTAGTAAGAAGGTATCAGACTATGAGATATGCCTTGGACTATACACAACCTTAGTAATAAGGTATCAGACTATGAGATATGCCTTGGACTATACACAACCTTAGTAAGAAGGTATCAGA
The DNA here is from genome assembly GCF_964340395.1 of Glandiceps talaboti. Lineage (NCBI taxonomy): Eukaryota > Metazoa > Hemichordata > Enteropneusta > Spengelidae > Glandiceps > Glandiceps talaboti. The sequence goes on from NC_135559.1 coordinate 24,392,132, forward strand.
CTATGAGATATGCCTTGGACTATACACAACCTTAGTAAGAAGGTATCAGACTATGAGATATGCCTCAGTTAGACTATACACAACCTTAGTAAGAAGGTATCAGACTATGAGATATGCCTTGGACTATACACGACCTTAGTAAGAAGGTATCAGACTATGAGATATGCCTTGGACTATATATACACAACCTTAGTAAGAAGGTATCAGACTATGAGATATGCCTTAGACTATACACAACCTTAGTAAGAAGGTATCAGACTATGAGATATGCCTTAGACTATACACAACCTTAGTAAGAAGGTATCAGACTATGAGATATGCCTTAGACTATACACAACCTTAGTAAGAAGGTATCAGACTATGAGATATGCCTTGGACTATACACAACCTTAGTAAGAAGGTATCAGACTATGAGATATGCCTTAGACTATACACAACCTTAGTAAGAAGGTATCAGACTATGAGATATGCCTTGGACTATACACGACCTTAGTAAGAAGGTATCAGACTATGAGATATGCCTTAGACTATACACAACCTTAGTAAGAAGGTATCAGACTATGAGATATGCCTTAGACTATACACAACCTTAGTAAGAAGGTATCAGACTATGAGATATGCCTTAGACTATACACAGCCTTAGTAAGAAGGTATCAGACTATGAGATATGCCTTGGACTATACACAACCTTAGTAAGAAGGTATCAGACTATGAGATATGCCTCAGTTAGACTATACACAACCTTAGTAAGAAGGTATCAGACTATGAGATATGCCTTAGACTATACACAACCTTAGTAAGAAGGTATCAGACTATGAGATATGCCTTGGACTATACACGACCTTAGTAAGAAGGTATCAGACTATGAGATATGCCTTAGACTATACACAACCTTAGTAAGAAGGTATCAGACTATGAGATATGCCTTAGACTATACACAACCTTAGTAAGAAGGTATCAGACTATGAGATATGCCTCAGTTAGACTATACACAACCTTAGTAAGAAGGTATCAGACTATGAGATATGCCTCAGTTAGACTATACACAGCCTTAGTAAGAAGGTATCAGACTATGAGATATGCCTTAGACTATACACAGCTTTAGTAAGAAGGTATCAGACTATGAGATATGCCTTGGACTATACACAACCTTAGTAAGAAGGTATCAGACTATGAGATATGCCTTGGACTATACACAACCTTAGTAAGAAGGTATCAGACTATGAGATATGCCTTGGACTATACACAACCTTAGTAAGAAGGTATCAGACTATGAGATATGCCTTGGACTATACACAACCTTAGTAAGAAGGTATCAGACTATGAGATATGCCTTGGACTATACACAGCCTTAGTAAGAAGGTATATGAGATATGCCTTAGAATATACACAGCCTTAGTAAGAAGGTATCAGACTATGAGATATGCCTTAGACTATACACAGCCTTAGTAAGAAGGTATCAGACAATGAGATATGCCTTAGACTATACACAGCCTTAGTAAGAAGGTATCAGACTTTGAGATATGCCTCAGTTAGACTATACACAGCCTTAGTAAGAAGGTATCAGACTATGAGATATGCCTTAGACTATACACAACCTTAGTAAGAAGGTATCAGACTATGAGATATGCCTTGGACTATACACAACCTTAGTAAGAAGGTATCAGACTATGAGATATGCCTTGGACTATACACAACCTTAGTAAGAAGGTATCAGACTATGAGATATGCCTTGGACTATACACAGCCTTAGTAAGAAGGTATATGAGATATGCCTTAGAATATACACACAGTCCAAAAAAGATGAACATCAAGTTGACAATTCACCTTTTGTTATCCTCCAAGGTTGCTTTCCAGGCTAGTACTTTCACACTGATACTATTATACTAAGAAGGATGTGGTTTGGGATGTGGTTTTCTCTGATTTGATTACCATTTCCTGACTATCACACACAATCTCTCATCTACCAACATCAATTTGTCAAAATATGTCTGACTTAAAGATGCAATGTAGCAGTAGTTACAGAATAAATACATTGTTGAAGAGTTTGCAGGAAATGCATTGTGAGAACCATTTACATAAATATTTACTATTTACGTAAATAGTGTCATACGTGTCATTATATGTGGTGTCTTGATGAATGGTTTGTAGTAGAAATGGTGACAGAGAGAGAGACAGAGACAGACAGAGACAGAGAGAGAGAGAGACAGACAGACAGACAGACAGACAGACAGACAGAGAGAGACAGACAGACAGACAGACAGACAGACAGACAGACAGACAGACAGAGAGAGAGAGAGAGAGAGAGACAGAGAGAGAGAGTAAATGACTACATGTATAGGTCAGACCATGTATGTGATGATTGTGGTGGATGGTGATGATGGTTTCATTGGTTTAGTCATGGGTTTGATGGTAGTCATTCAATGGTTGGTTAAGAGTACATTTGTATAGAGGTTAGGGAGGTGGTTGTGATAGAGCGGTCAGTAGTCATAATCTTTCTAAATTTGTTTTAAAAGTCTTGCAGCCAAGTTGTATTTTTATTTATCACTCAATTGAAAAATAGTTAATTTAATAGTGTCATGACTTTGTAATTACCGTGTTTCGGTTCAGACGTAACGCTGTTTATACATGTTGCCAAACACCTAGTTAGAGAAATGAATATGGCTCATATGGGCGTCAAGACAATAATTTAGATGTGCTTTTATGAATTTACACCATCTCGTTTCAATAGGTATTGCTATCATTTTTCCTGAGAATGAGAGACTTTAGTGATGAGGGCATCACATTTTAGATAAGACAGAAGAATGTCATGACTCTACATGTTAAGTATTTTACAAGATAGCGTGGCTGGAAAAAAATTGTCATCAAGGTGTCCTTTTGTTTCAAATTCACAGACCTAGGCGTCATTCACGTAATTTACATATATTGTTTAGACAATAGACATTCCAAGTTTCCTGTATTAGTGATTTGTAAAAATTAAGGCGCTCCACTTCTGGCTCTGGCATTGGGGTGAGGCAGTGAACTCCTGGCCCTGCCATTTGGGTGAAACCTCCAGGGCCTTGATAAATAAAGTCTACGTTCCAGTTTATACCACATATATCGTCTCGTATGCAATTTATCATTCCACTACAAGTCTTGCCATTTTCTGAAAGATTTGATAATAGAGCAAATAAATATCTGTATACTGTTAGAATGTTGTTTACAAGTTACAGGAATCAAACTATAAAGTTCCTCTGGTGATGTTAGAGTGACTGTCACTTAATGTGTAGAGGATAATATGTTACTGATTATTTCGGCCTACACACACCACAGCATTTCAGTCCACACACACACACACACAAATGCACTGCAACATTTCACCCCTCCCCCACACACACGCATATGCTGTAACATTTCACCCCCCCCCCCATACACACACTGCAACATTTAAACCAGACTTAACCTGAATGCCTCCTGTAAGGGAACCACTAATTATGCAAATAACTCATTAAAGTAAAAAAAACTATGGTAACAGGCTTTTTTTTTGGACAAGCGTGCTTTCTTAGGTTAATGTATATGCCAAATTATACGGAATTTGAAGAGTGCATGATACTGCTTAATTACTGAATATCGTTCATTATTCAAAATACTCATTAAAAGGTAAAAGTTGTAGCAACAAACTTCATAGGGCAGGTGTGTATTATTATGGTTGATATGTGTATCATATTATACGAAATTTGAAGCTTGCATTTTTAAGATACAGCCCAGTTACCTAAAATCATTAATTATGCAAATAATTCATGAAAACTGTAAGCTATATCAACAAATTTTATAGGACATATCTACTTTGTTAACGTATGTACTAAATGATATTGAAATTCAAGTATACATTCTTATAACATATCTTAATTACCGGAAATCATTAATCATGCAAATTAGTTAATAACACTGCAAGGTACATCAACAACTTTATAGGGCATATAAAGTTTGTTACGTTTAATGTATGAAGTAAATTATATTGAAATTGAAGTATGAAGTCTTAAGATATAGCCTAATTACCGAAAATAATTAATTATGCAAATTACTCACTAAATCTTTAAGCGAAATCAACAACTTTTATAGGAGATATGCACTCTGTTATTTTTAAAGTATGTACTAAATTGTATTGAAATTGAAGTATGCAGTCTTAAGATATAGCCTAAATACCGAAACTCATTAATTATGCTAATTATTCATTAACACTGTAAGGTACATCAACAAACTTGATAGGACATATGTGTTTTCTTATGGTTATTGTATGTACTGAATTGTATTGAAATTGAAGTGTGCATTCTTAAGATATAGCTTAATTACCAAAAATACCAGCCTGGTACAGTAATGCCGTGATACTCGTTACAACGTTACAATAATTAAACAATAATGTACGCCCTCCCAGCCCATAATGGACGAAAGCAAACTTTGAACGACATAATGGGCGAGGCGACAGCCGAGCCCATTATGGAGTGCAAAGTTTGCTTGAGTCCATTATGGACTGGGAGGGCGTACATTATTGTTATTATTTTATAGTTTTGCCAATTCCAGTGAATTTGTAGACCGAGAAACGCAAAACAACGTATAATATACACAGCGCTGAACATCGTCTGCCATGTTCGGCCCGGAAGCTGAATACTAATCATAGCGACACACGTACGTACACGTACACACACATTTACACTTCAATGAACTGCTGTGAACACAAATTTGTTTCATGAATGCATTGTATTTTTAAGCAGTGGAAATGACAATCATAAGTAACATGTTTACAAGTCTTCTGAATCATATGAATGGGTAGCTCAAGCAATAGACAGGAATGTCAATCGATCACGATCAATTTCCAAGGGTTTCCAGGGGTAGGGAACATTAATTGTCCAGAGTTTTCCAGAGAGGGTTTGAAATTTCAGGGATTTCAAGGACCGTTTGAACACTGACACATATACTGCAACATTTAAACCCCCCCCCCCACACACACACACACTTACTGAAACATGTGTCTGTCTGTGTATGGCTGCATCACCATTTCCTAAAAAACGACTGCCTCAATTCAAAAGAAATTTGGTACACGTGTTCGTAGGGTAATGACAAGAACTGATTAGGTTTGGTAAACAAGCCATGAATATTAATGAGCAATTTTCATAATTAATGGTTTTTGGTAATTAGGCTATATCTCAAGAATGCACTCTTCAAGTTCAATATAATTTGGTACATACATTTGCCATACCTAAGCGCATCTGTCCTGAAAATATTATCGATTTAGCTTTTAGTTTTAGTAAGTTATTGGCATATTTTCGGTAATTAGACGTGTACGTATATATGTAAATTTATCACATAAAAGAAAGTTGTTGTTTCTGGTCACAAAACGTCGTCTAAAGTGGTGTGACGATGCAATTTTTTTTTAATTGTTCATGATTAGTTCTGGAGGTATCTTCCATGAAGCAGCAGTTGATGTAGGGAGAGTTATTTTGTATTTTCCCTTGGATCTGCACTGGCTGGACAAACACGAAAAAATATCAAAAGGGGATTTAAGTGATGCACACTGACCCGAAACAATTCTATTTTTACTTGGCCTTAATAGATCGCATCTGCACGCAATCATGCTGGAGAATTTGCCTACATAACTTCATACCATCTCTTCACTATTTCATAATTGAAAATCTTGTTTTTACTTCGATACTTCCGCGTCCGAGCAGCCTAGGAAGTTGCCGGTGAAAAATGTTCCAATGCCGATGAATTCTATAAATATCGACATTCAGCAGGTGACATTCTAAATTTACTGGTATATAAACAGTGAAATTTCAAATATTGCCCTTTTCTTGTTTTTCATTGGCTACTCCCGTTTGCCCCTGACACTAGTGATGTTAAAGGTTTTAGTTCAACGTCTCCAGGGGTCGAAATAATGAAAAAATTTCGCTTGTCCACTGGGCAAGTAGAAAACAAAAAGTACTTGCCCAAATCTAAAAGTTCTTGCCCATTCCAAATAGTGGGGTATTTTTGTGTGGCTTACAAATGCACTGTTGTGATTGATTGCGCTTTCTTTTGTTTATTATCAAAAAATGTCACTTTGAAAGTTTCTGTGGGTACTGAAAAGTTCTCTCCACAATAAACAGGTGTCCTAAATAATATTCTTACAGCATAGTATACAAATTTTTGCTCACTTGTAAAAAGTAGTGGTTAAAATAATGTTTTCAGCACTTTCATAAGCTATTAATATAAAAATTAACGTTGGTGTCGGTAGAATATATTATTACTTTAAATTAAGCATTTGTATATTGATAATTCTTTCGCTGAGCAAAGGCAAAACAGAAATAGGTCTATAGTTGCCAGTGTTCTCCACATCTCCCTTGTTAAAGATAGGAATAACACGGACAACTTTTAAATTGTCTGGGAATTCCTCTTTCGAAAAGTATAAATTTAACATATGGCATAGGGCCTCGCGATTTCGTCAGCCGAATCCCGAATAAATTTTACATTTATAATATTGTAAACAGTGGCTTTCCCAACATCTAGAGATAATAACATAAGTTTGACTTCTGGCTCAGTAATAGGTTGTAGAAAGAAAGATTTCTAATTTGAGTTATTCAAGTACGACATATGGTTGTCAGCTGTTGGATTTGAAGTGTCTATTTTTTTGGCAAGGTTAGGTCCAATATTTAAAACAAAAACAAACAAACAACAACAACTGAAAGACAATTTGGTGAGATATTTCTAGGAGTGTTATTCTTCTGATTTTCTTCAAAGTTTTTTGACACAATTGGCCCCAGCAACCATGACCACTCCCTTAGCAACAACCAAATGGCAGTATATTTTGGTCATATAACATCATCATCTGGTAGTCGTGTAAACATTCAAAAACTATGCAAATTTCCCTAGCAACCATGACCACGCCCATAGCAACTGCCAAACGGTAGTGTATTTCGCAAAGATAAACAAGGATTCTTGGACAGGTGAACAAACATTAAAAAAGTGTATACAAATATGCCTAGCAATACGACCACGCCCATATCAACAGCCAAATGATCAGATATATTGCAAAGATAACAATGGAGATTAATAGACAAATGAATAAAACATTCAAAAAATGCATGTAAATGTGCCTAGCAACACGACCCCGCCCATAGCAACGGCTAAATGATCACGTATATTGCAAAGATATCATCAGGGATTCATAGACAAATGAACAAATGTCTAGTAACATAGCAACAGCCAAATGATTGGGTATATTGCAAAGATAACAACAGGGTTGGATAGGCAACTGGATAGTCATTTAGCAAATGAACACCTATTATTAGCATGGACTAGCATATGGATAAACATTTTAAAAACTGTACAGTTGTGCTACAATGCCATTGGCGCCATTTTTAGTAATTAAGCTATGTCTTTGGAACGCATACTTCAAATTCAATATAATTTGGTACATACTTTAACAAAGTACATATGTGCTATAAATTGTGTTGAGTTAACTTAAAGCTTTAATGAATAATTAGCATAATTAATGAGTTTCGGTAATTAGGATATATCTTAAGAATACATACTTCAATTTCAATACAATTTAGTACATACGTTAAACATAACAAAGCGCATATGTCCTATAAAGTTTGTTGATATAACTTACAGTTTTAATGAATATTTGCATAATTAATAATTTTAGGTAACTAGGCTATATCTTAAGAATGAAACTTCAAATTGCATGTAATGTGGTACATATATCAACCATGACAATGCTCACCTGCCCTATGAAGTTTGTTGATATAACTTTACTTTTAATGAGTAATTTGAATAATCAAATATTTACAGTAATTAAGCTATATGCACAAATTTTATTTAACTGGGGACATCCATCAACCATAACAAATCGTATGTGTCTGATGTAGTTGTTTATATAGTTTTAGCACAATGGAACTGAGGTTCGGTAGTGCTATAGGCATGGTGAAATATGTGTGTGTGTGTGTGTGTGTGTGTGTGTGTGTGTGTGTGTGTGTGTGTGTGTGTGTGTGTGTGTGTAGACCAGACCAATTGCCTTGGTATTATGGTGGGGGCATTACTTAGGGCGTGTAAATGGGAAAATGAAAATGATCACATCAGAGATGTGTGTTTGGGGTAAAAAAATGTTATTTTTTATCAAGAGACAGTGACATGCATTGCAAATTAGATCTAAAAATGTGCCTTTTTGGTTAAAAATCAGTAATTCCAAATTTAAACTACAGAGCAGATTTGACTAAAATTTGGTAGGAGCATTCTTAGGGCTGTTTAGTTTAAGAATTATTCGTGACGTGATGGTCCCATCAGTGATATGCCAATTAGGGCTAAAAATGTGTCTTTTTGGTCAAGAGTCTATAATTCCAAAATTAATGAGCAGATGGGGCTGAGATTTGGTGGGAACGTTCTAAGGGGTGTTTAGATTAAGATGTATTCTTGATATGATGGTCCCATCAGTGATATGCCAATTAGGGCTAAAAATGTGTCTTATTGGTCAAGAGTCTATAATTCCAAAATTAATGAGCAGATTGGGCTGAGATTTGGTGGGAACGTTCTAATGAGCAAATTAGGGCTAAAATGTGTCTTTTTGGCCAAAAATCAGCATATAAAACTACTGAGCAGATGTGTATATGAAGATGTAGTCACAATATGATCATCCCATCAGTAATATGCAAAATAGGTCTAAACATCTCATTTTTGGTCAAAAACTTATATCTTGAAAACTACATGGTGAATGTTGCCGAAACTTGTTATGGATGTTTCTGGAGGTGTTATCTGCAGTTTTTATTCAAAGTATTTTGACACAACTGGCTCTACCAACCATTGCTGCGCCCTTAGCAACAGTGAAGTGATAATGCATATTACAAGGATAACAACATAGACAGCTAGTTAAGTGACCACGCCCATAGCAACAGCCAAATGATCGCGTATATTGCAAAGATAACAACAGGGTTGGATAGACAACTGGATAGTCATTTAGCAAATGAACACCTATACCTAGCATGGATCAGCATGTGGATAAACATTTTTAAAACTGTAGTTGTGCTACAACACCATTGGCGGTATTTTTTAAACAACTCAGACGTTTTCAGGCATGTCAACTGCTTACAATGTTGCTCTGCTGTCACAAAGAAATGTAGCTATATATTGTTGTTGTTGATGATGATGTTGTTGGTGTTGTTGTTGTTGTTGTTGTTGTTGTTGTTGTTATTGATGATGATGATGATGATGATGATGATGATGATGATGATGATGATGATGATGATGATGATGATGATGATGATGAAATCGGTGTTTCTTAATAATTTTTTGCCGAGGCAGACGATACACGATGGTTGAGACTCACAACTAGTACATATGTTGACCTTTTGCCCGGGATGTGTCGAAGATAATGGCGATGAATCACAGCGCAGACATCGTGTCTGTGATCTATGGGTTGTGGAATCCCTTCCCGTCTGATGTAAATGTATCAAGTGTCCTTTCAGATAAAACAAACATAAAACGATGTTTGACCAACTGTACCTCTTAGCCTGTCTCAAACTGTGCTAAAACTACCTACTAGCAGCAAGTTTCTCTATTGATCACAGTGTAATCTTTCAATGTTTAATTGTAAACAAATTGTTAATAAGACCAAGACTGGCTAGTCACTACACATGTATACGACACACACACACACACACACACACACACACACACACACACACACACACACACACACACACACTCACTCACTGTAAACAAACAACTCCAACATTTGTTGTTAAATTAGCAACTAGAACACAATACAACATTGCAACGTTGTTCATTATACCAGATTAGATATCCCAGAGTGTCTGCCATCCTGAAGACTGTATTAAAACTCCACTGGTAAAATGTACACTAATTAAACATCAGGGAGTGAAAGATTACACTGTGATAAATAGAGAAAATAGGTAGTCGGTATTTTAGCACAGCTTGAGACAGGCTAAGAGGTAAAGTTGGTCGAACATTGTTGTAATCGTACGCGTAATCGTTAAATTACTTCAGGAAACGAGGCATTGTGCAATATCTTACCCACAACTCTCTCTGATTGGTATGCTTGGAAGTTCCTTATTTTATAACTTCTTCAATAACCCATATTTGTCAACATTTTAAGCATAGTAATTACGTTTAATTAATATGTAACAAAAGTACGTTTGGGAATCAAAAATAAAGTTCTAAATTTTGCATAAAATGTGTAAATGAAACGTACTGTGAATAAAACACTTCAATGTCAAAGTATCAATAACTTGGGTAGACAGTGTGAGTGATGAGTTTTAATATGTAAATTTCTTTTGCCATACCTATTCAAATAAATCTATATCTTTGGCAAACACATTAACAGGTGCATATATTTTCCTTAGTTTTGTGGAAGATATTTTGCATGTCTTTCAAGAAAATCTGTTGACAAATGTCTAAAATTGCATTGATACCAGAACCAATGAAAATATATATTCAGAAACTCGTCAGTGTCAATTCTACTTTTTGAAAATGGCAAAAATATTCTTACAAAATCCTGTACACAGGTGAGATTTGTCTGACTTCAAGGAGCTGATGTCCAACAGTACAAATCAGAGAGAGTTATGGGTAAAATCTTCTACAGTGCCAGGGCTTTTAAAATTTAGGAGGATGTCCTCTGTTGCGGTCAATGACCTGTAAACGTGAACGGATTATGTTCTAGTCAACGCTGCAGACTAGTAATATTGTTACCGGTACAAGTCACTCCTTTATTAGCAATTCTTCAGACACGCGCCAAGATTCGTTGTTTTGTCACATATTTGATGCGATTCAGTTCTATTTGATGCGATTCAGTTCTTTTTCTGTGAATCATCGGAGACAACGATATAATGCTTTGACCATAAATCATAATTGTTGAATAAATGAAGTAAATCATGTCTGAGCTTATCCTTATAACTATAATTCAATTTATTCTGGTATGATAGAATAAGAAGGTCGAACTGGCTGATTCAATACTGTAAGATAAGATGTGCATGCTATTAAAATACTGTTTGTTTTGAGCAAATCTCAAACCAGTAATACTGATGTCCATTCATAATGACTAAATATAATATAACCTAGTATAGAATGTGTCAGATCAGTTTTATGGTCGATTTAACTTTGAGAAACAGGAGGAGTCAAGGAAACACTCACCAGCAACCCCTGAGGGTATTAATTACAGGAACGATATACAACATACTCATTGTCATGGTACGTGGGACGGTACGTGTAGGGGATTGTAATAAAACATAGACAATATTATTAATGACTTTTTGAATCACTGCTCGCTACCACATGGTCATTTTTTATGGCATGTGTGCAAATTGCGTGAACCGTGGTCGACTTCAAGCTTGTGATCACCTTGGGATGATCACGTGACTACAGAGGACGTCAATATTGTGAATGCTTAGACATAAATATAAATAACGCGTTAATTAAATTATTCATCTCCCAAACCAACTCCCTTTTTACAGACTATACGAAGGTTAATTTCTCGAATATAAAAGAATTGATGAGGACCACGTAGCTTTGTTTGGCAATATATAGTGAAGTACGTGCGTTTAAAGTGAATAGGAGTACTCAAGCAATATTGAAGACAAGGTCACTGCAATACCGTTCATTAACAGATGATTGATGGCGTTATCCATGTCCTTATTTGTCTGTTGCCCTAATTTTGATATTAAAATTATCAGATCTAACACTCAAAGGCAATACATATATCACCTCAAGTACCCCCCCCCCCCGCCAAATCACGTCCTCTGGTATCATAGCAGTAAAAGGACTTGGGTGTATTGTTATTTGGGCGTGATGATCGGGAGAATACATTTAGCGTCCGAATGTGAACGCTAATGTAATAAATTACACTACCACCAACATGCATTTACGTGAAAAACAAAGCAGACGTGACGAATTACTTTTGATGGCTAGCTAAATGTAAGATTATTATGACATTACTCGCTAAAAAATAATGCTCCCACATCCGCACTAAATGGTTCGACCCGACCATAGACCCTTCACATCACTTTATCAATCCTCGGATTCTCAATTTAATGGCCAACGTTGACAGGGTATGGGTATATGAATATCTTCGACCCCCCACGACCGGAAGAATTCATATACAGCCGCAGGTGCTCGTGACCTGAAATGACCCCCCCCCCCCCCAATAGCAACAATGTTAAAGACCTTCCCAGTGAAGGTCGTTTCGTACAAGGACACTGCAGTGGAGGGAAATTTATGATCGTTAATTTTCACCTGTTGTGGTATTCCTGATATATTAAAACTATAGAAACTATTATAGTGCCTAGTGAATATAATTCATTTTTAAGTTGGCAATTTTTTTATTCCATTAATTAATTAAGTAGTAAACACGATATAAAGTTCTCGCCATACGATTTCTATCTTTTCCCGTAATTAATTAATTATATCCATTTTGTCAAATGTTGTTGTCATATCATCACTCTGTTTTCTTTAACTAGTATGTTGTATTTAAGAGTGTTCTGAGAAATCAATTATTGCAGTCTACCTTTTAAAAAGAATTTTCAGTTTATTTTTCCTATTCCTCGCAATTAACGATAGTTATCTGGACGTGAGTGAGTGAGTGAGTGACTGAGTGAGTGAGTGACTGAGTGACTGAGTGAGTGAGTGAGCGAGCGAGTGAGCGAGTGAGTGTATACAGCAAATATAAAAAAAAATACTTTGAAATGGTGTCCTTGTCAGTAGGTCAGTACGTTTAATAAATGTGATGACATTACGGCGCCTTTAATATTGACCTAAATAACTTTCCTAATCACTTTGTTGACTTGTGTGGTTCCTTAAATCACTATACATCGTGTTAACCTATAACACAGATTTCATCTATTTTTATCCAATGGACTTGGATGAACAACTTATCGCCGTGTTTACCTTGAAATGATTTGGAGGTTTTTTTGTCCGATACTGAGTTGTCACGTATAGTCAAATAGCCTAATTTGATGATAATTTCCACACGTTATTATCAAATAGCCTACTTTGATGATAATTTCCACACGTTATTATCAAATAGCCTACTTTGATGATAATTTCCACATGTTATTATCAAATAGCCTACTTTGATGATAATTTCCACACGTTATTATCAAATAGCCTACTTTGATGATAATTTCCACACGTTATTATCAAATAGCCTACTTTGATGATAATTTCCACACGTTATTATCAAATAGCCTACTTTGATGATAATTTCCACACGTTATTATCAAATAGCCTACTTTGATGATAATTTCCACACGTTATTATCAAATAGCCGACGTTGATGATAATTTCCACACGTTATTATCAAATAGCCTACTTTGATGATAATTTCCACACGTTATTATCAAATAGCCTACTTTGATGATAATTTCCACACGTTATTATCAAATAGCCTACTTTGATGATAATTTCCACACGTTATTATCAAATAGCCTACTTTGATGATAATTTCCACACGTTATTATCAAATAGCCTAATTTGATGATAATTTCCACATGTTATTATCAAATAGGTTACTTTGATGATAATTTCCATACGTTATTATCAATCGCTTTCACCTACATGTACTTCCTAACTTCATTTTAACACAAGGGTACTTGGAGACGCCATGAACACAGCAAACCAAAGTAATTCCCCCCCCCCCCCTAATTTGTTTTGCTAAGTAATTTCTATAACAGTGAGTGATCGCCAACCCACAAATTTGATACAACTATTTTCTTCACCCAACTTTTTTTTACGAATATGGGTCTTAGATGATGATGTAAACATATTGTCATGGTTACAGTGCAAAGAATCTCTGACCAAGAAAACTCTCTGAAGAAATGTTCAGTTTAAATCTTTTGATCGTACTTCCTATGAGATACGATGACTTGGTTGACTTTATTCATTGGTTCAAAATGACGCATTCCGCCAATCTGTTCGGAGTGACCTTTGGCCTTTCCCTTTGAGAGCAAGGACAATGTGAATTTTATAAATCAATATACCGCTGTTATCGCAGTTGTCGTTCCAGTAACTTTCAATTTTTAACGGTCGAAGGACACGCATGGTGTTCTCTCGTTCCTCGTGGTATGCATAAAGGTGAATGTCCTCGATACATTTATCGACATCTCGTTATAGAGACGTCTTGAAAAAGGCTCACCCAGGTGCAATAATGCAATAATATCAATTAATGCCATGGTTTTGATATATCAATTAATGCCATGGTTTTGATATATTAATTAATGCCATGGTTTTGATATATCAATTAATGCCATGGTTTTGATATATTAATTAATGCCATGGTTTTGATATATCAATTGATGCCATGGTTTTGATATATCAATTAATGCCATGGTTTTGATATATTAATTAATGCCATGGTTTTGATATATCAATTAATGCCATGGTTTTGATATATTAATTAATGCCATGGTTTTGATATATCAATTAATGCCATGGTTTTGATATATTAATTAATGCCATGGTTTTGATATATCAATTAATGCCATGGTTTTGATATATTAATTAATGCCATGGTTTTGATATATCAATTGATGCCATGGTTTTGATATATCAATTAATGCCATGGTTTTGATATATTAATTAATGCCATGGTTTTGATATATCAATTAATGCCATGGTTTTGATATATTAATTAATGCCATGGTTTTGATATATTAATTAATGCCATGGTTTTGATATATCAATTAATGCCATGGTTTTGATATATTAATTAATGCCATGGTTTTGATATATCAATTAATGCCATGGTTTTGATATATCAATTAATGCCATGGTTTTGATATATTAATTAATGCCATGGTTTTGATATATTAATTAATGCCATGGTTTTGATATATTAATTAATGCCATGGTTTTGATATATTAATTAATGCCATGGTTTTGATATATTAATTAATGCCATGGTTTTGATATATTAATTAATGCCATGGTTTTGATATATTAATTAATGCCATGGTTTTGATATATTAATTAATGCCATGGTTTTGATATATCAATTAATGCCATGGTTTTGATATATTAATTAATGCCATGGTTTTGATATATTAATTAATGCCATGGTTTTGATATATCAATTAATGCCATGGTTTTGATATATTAATTAATGCCATGGTTTTGATATATCAATTAATGCCATGGTTTTGATATATCAATTAATGCCATGGTTTTGATATATCAATTAATGCCATGGTTTTGATATATCAATTAATGCCATGGTTTTGATATATTAATTAATGCCATGGTTTTGATATATCAATTAATGCCATGGTTTTGATATATCAATTAATGCCATGGTTTTGATATATCAATTAATGCCATGGTTTTGATATATTAATTAATGCCATGGTTTTGATATATTAATTAATGCCATGGTTTTGATATATTAATTAATGCCATGGTTTTGATATATTAATTAATGCCATGGTTTTGATATATTAATTAATGCCATGGTTTTGATATATTAATTAATGCCATGGTTTTGATATATTAATTAATGCCATGGTTTTGATATATCAATTAATGCCATGGTTTTGATATATCAATTAATGCCATGGTTTTGATATATCAATTAATGCCATGGTTTTGATATATTAATTAATGCCATGGTTTTGATATATCAATTAATGCCATGGTTTTGATATATCAATTAATGCCATGGTTTTGATATATTAATTAATGCCATGGTTTTGATATATCAATTAATGCCATGGTTTTGATATATCAATTAATGCCATGGTTTTGATATATCAATTAATGCCTTGGTTTTGATATATCAATTAATGCCATGGTTTTGACATATTAATTAATGCAATGGTTTTGATATATCAATTAATGCCATGGTTTTGATATATTAATTAATGCCATGGTTTTGATATATTAATTAATGCCATGGTTTTGATATATCAATTAATGCCTTGGTTTTGATATATCAATTAATGCCATGGTTTTGATATATTAATTAATGCCATGGTTTTGATTAATTAATGCCATGGTTTTGATATATCAATTGATACCATGGTTTTGATATATTAATTAATGCCATGGTTTTGATATATTAATTAATGCCATGGTTTTGATATATCAATTAATGCCATGGTTTTGATATATCAATTAATGCCATGGTTTTGATATATCAATTAATGCCATGTTTTTGATATATTAATTAATGCCATGGTTTTGATATATCAATTAATGCCATGGTTTTGATATATCAATTAATGCCATGGTTTTGATATATCAATTAATGCCACGGTTTTGATATATTAATTAATGCCACGGTTTTGACATATCAATTAATGCCATGGTTTTGATATATCAATTAATGCCATGGTTTTGATATATCAATTAATGCCACGGTTTTGACATATCAATTAATGCCATGGTTTTGACATATCAATTAATGCCATGGTTTTGATATATTAATTGATACCATGGTTTTGATATATTAATTAATGCCATGGTTTTGATATATTAATTAATGCAATGGTTTTGATATATTAATTAATGCCATGGTTTTGATATATTAATTAATGCCATGGTTTTGATATATCAATTGATGCCATGGTTTTGATATATTAATTAATGCCATGGTTTTGATATATTAATTAATGCCATGGTTTTGATATATTAATTAATGCCATGGTTTTGATATATCAATTAATGCCATAGTTTTGATATATCAATTAATGCCATGGTTTTGATATATCAATTGATGCCATGGTTTTGATATATCAATTAATGCAATGGTTTTGATATATTAATTAATGCCATAGTTTTGATATATCAATTAATGCCATGGTTTTGATATATTAATTAATGCCATGGTTTTGATATATTAATTAATGCAATGGTTTTGATATATCAATAAATGCCATGGTTTTGATATATTAATTAATGCCATGGTTTTGATATATTAATTAATGCCATGGTTTTGATATATCAATTGATGCCATGGTTTTGATATATCAATTAATGCCATGGTTTTGATATATTAATTAATGCCATGGTTTTGATATATTAATTAATGCCATAGTTTTGATATATTAATTAATGCCATGTTTTTGATATATCAATAAATGCCATGGTTTTGATATATTAATTAATGCCATGGTTTTGATATATTAATTAATGCCATGGTTTTGATATATTAATTAATGCCATGGTTTTGATATATTAATTAATGCCATGGTTTTGATACATCAATTAATGCCATGGTTTTGATATATCAATTAATGCCATGGTTTTGATATATCAATTAATGCCATGGTTTTGATATATCAATTGATGCCATGGTTTTGATATATCAATTAATGCCATGGTTTTGATATATTAATTAATGCCATGGTTTTGATATATTAATTAATGCCATGGTTTTGATATATCAATAAATGCCATGGTTTTGATATATCAATTAATGCCATGGTTTTGATATATCAATTAATGCCATGGTTTTGATATATCAATTAATGCCATGGTTTTGATATATTAATTAATGCCATGGTTTTGATATATCAATTAATGCCATGGTTTTGATATATCAATTAATGCCACGGTTTTGATATATTAATTAATGCCACGGTTTTGATATATTAATTAATGCCACGGTTTTGATATATTAATTAATGCCACGGTTTTGATATATCAATTAATGCCATGGTTTTGATATATTAATTAATGCCATGGTTTTGATATATTAATTAATGCCATAGTTTTGATATATCAATTAATGCCACGGTTTTGATATATTAATTAATGCCACGGTTTTGATATATCAATTAATGCCATGGTTTTGATATATTAATTAATGCCATGGTTTTGATATATTAATTAATGCCATGGTTTTGATATATTAATTAATGCCATGGTTTTGATATATTAATTAATGCCATGGTTTTGATATATTAATTAATGCCATGGTTTTGATATATTAATTAATGCCATGGTTTTGATATATTAATTAATGCCATGGTTTTGATATATTAATTAATGCCATGGTTTTGATATATCAATTAATGCCATGGTTTTGATATATTAATTAATGCCATGGTTTTGATATATTAATTAATGCCATGGTTTTGATATATCAATTAATGCCATGGTTTTGATATATTAATTAATGCCATGGTTTTGATATATCAATTAATGCCATGGTTTTGATATATCAATTAATGCCATGGTTTTGATATATCAATTAATGCCATGGTTTTGATATATCAATTAATGCCATGGTTTTGATATATTAATTAATGCCATGGTTTTGATATATCAATTAATGCCATGGTTTTGATATATCAATTAATGCCATGGTTTTGATATATCAATTAATGCCATGGTTTTGATATATTAATTAATGCCATGGTTTTGATATATTAATTAATGCCATGGTTTTGATATATTAATTAATGCCATGGTTTTGATATATTAATTAATGCCATGGTTTTGATATATTAATTAATGCCATGGTTTTGATATATTAATTAATGCCATGGTTTTGATATATTAATTAATGCCATGGTTTTGATATATCAATTAATGCCATGGTTTTGATATATCAATTAATGCCATGGTTTTGATATATCAATTAATGCCATGGTTTTGATATATTAATTAATGCCATGGTTTTGATATATCAATTAATGCCATGGTTTTGATATATCAATTAATGCCATGGTTTTGATATATTAATTAATGCCATGGTTTTGATATATCAATTAATGCCATGGTTTTGATATATCAATTAATGCCATGGTTTTGATATATCAATTAATGCCTTGGTTTTGATATATCAATTAATGCCATGGTTTTGACATATTAATTAATGCAATGGTTTTGATATATCAATTAATGCCATGGTTTTGATATATTAATTAATGCCATGGTTTTGATATATTAATTAATGCCATGGTTTTGATATATCAATTAATGCCTTGGTTTTGATATATCAATTAATGCCATGGTTTTGATATATTAATTAATGCCATGGTTTTGATTAATTAATGCCATGGTTTTGATATATCAATTGATACCATGGTTTTGATATATTAATTAATGCCATGGTTTTGATATATTAATTAATGCCATGGTTTTGATATATCAATTAATGCCATGGTTTTGATATATCAATTAATGCCATGGTTTTGATATATCAATTAATGCCATGTTTTTGATATATTAATTAATGCCATGGTTTTGATATATCAATTAATGCCATGGTTTTGATATATCAATTAATGCCATGGTTTTGATATATCAATTAATGCCACGGTTTTGATATATTAATTAATGCCACGGTTTTGACATATCAATTAATGCCATGGTTTTGATATATCAATTAATGCCATGGTTTTGATATATCAATTAATGCCACGGTTTTGACATATCAATTAATGCCATGGTTTTGACATATCAATTAATGCCATGGTTTTGATATATTAATTGATACCATGGTTTTGATATATTAATTAATGCCATGGTTTTGATATATTAATTAATGCAATGGTTTTGATATATTAATTAATGCCATGGTTTTGATATATTAATTAATGCCATGGTTTTGATATATCAATTGATGCCATGGTTTTGATATATTAATTAATGCCATGGTTTTGATATATTAATTAATGCCATGGTTTTGATATATTAATTAATGCCATGGTTTTGATATATCAATTAATGCCATAGTTTTGATATATCAATTAATGCCATGGTTTTGATATATCAATTGATGCCATGGTTTTGATATATCAATTAATGCAATGGTTTTGATATATTAATTAATGCCATGGTTTTGATATATCAATTAATGCCATGGTTTTGATATATTAATTAATGCCATGGTTTTGATATATTAATTAATGCAATGGTTTTGATATATCAATAAATGCCATGGTTTTGATATATTAATTAATGCCATGGTTTTGATATATTAATTAATGCCATGGTTTTGATATATCAATTGATGCCATGGTTTTGATATATCAATTAATGCCATGGTTTTGATATATTAATTAATGCCATGGTTTTGATATATTAATTAATGCCATAGTTTTGATATATTAATTAATGCCATGTTTTTGATATATCAATAAATGCCATGGTTTTGATATATTAATTAATGCCATGGTTTTGATATATTAATTAATGCCATGGTTTTGATATATTAATTAATGCCATGGTTTTGATATATTAATTAATGCCATGGTTTTGATACATCAATTAATGCCATGGTTTTGATATATCAATTAATGCCATGGTTTTGATATATCAATTAATGCCATGGTTTTGATATATCAATTGATGCCATGGTTTTGATATATCAATTAATGCCATGGTTTTGATATATTAATTAATGCCATGGTTTTGATATATTAATTAATGCCATGGTTTTGATATATCAATAAATGCCATGGTTTTGATATATCAATTAATGCCATGGTTTTGATATATCAATTAATGCCATGGTTTTGATATATCAATTAATGCCATGGTTTTGATATATTAATTAATGCCATGGTTTTGATATATCAATTAATGCCATGGTTTTGATATATCAATTAATGCCACGGTTTTGATATATTAATTAATGCCACGGTTTTGATATATTAATTAATGCCACGGTTTTGATATATTAATTAATGCCACGGTTTTGATATATCAATTAATGCCATGGTTTTGATATATTAATTAATGCCATGGTTTTGATATATTAATTAATGCCATAGTTTTGATATATCAATTAATGCCACGGTTTTGATATATTAATTAATGCCACGGTTTTGATATATCAATTAATGCCATGGTTTTGATATATTAATTAATGCCATGGTTTTGATATATCAATTGATGCCATAGTTTTGATATATCAATTAATGCCATGGTTTTGATATATCAATTAATGCCATGGTTTTGATATATCAATTGATGCCATAGTTTTGATATATCAATTAATGCCATGGTTTTGATATATCAATTAATGCCATGGTTTTGATATATCAATTAATGCCATGGTTTTGATATATTAATTAATGCCACGGTTTTGATATATTAATTAATGCCACGGTTTTGATATATCAATTAATGCCATGGTTTTGATATATTAATTAATGCCATGGTTTTGATATATTAATTGATACCATGGTTTTGATATATTAATTAATGCCATGGTTTTGATATATCAATTGATGCCATGGTTTTGATATATTAATTAATGCCATGGTTTTGATATATTAATTAATGCCATGGTTTTGATATATTAATTAATGCCATGGTTTTGATATATCAATTGATGCCATAGTTTTGATATATCATCAATTAATGCCATGGTTTTGATATATCAATTAATGCCATGGTTTTGATATATCAATTGATGCCATAGTTTTGATATATCAATTAATGCCATGGTTTTGATATATCAATTAATGCCATGGTTTTGATATATTAATTAATGCCATGGTTTTGATATATTAATTAATGCCATGGTTTTGATATATTAATTAATGCCATGGTTTTGATATATCAATTAATGCCATGGTTTTGATATATTAATTAATGCCATGGTTTTGATATATCAATAAATGCCATGGTTTTGATATATTAATTAATGCCATGGTTTTGATATATTAATTAATGCCATGGTTTTGATATATCAATTAATGCCATGGTTTTGATATATCAATTAATGCCATGGTTTTGATATATTAATTAATGCCATGGTTTTGATATATTAATTAATGCCATGGTTTTGATATATCAATTAATGCCATGGTTTTGATATATTAATTAATGCCATAGTTTTGATATATTAATTAATGCCATGGTTTTGATATATTAATTAATGCCATGGTTTTGATATATTAATTAATGCCATGGTTTTGATATATTAATTAATGCCATGGTTTTGACATATCAATTAATGCCATGGTTTTGACATATCAATTAATGCCATGGTTTTGATATATTAATTAATGCCATGGTTTTGATATATTAATTAATACCATGGTTTTGATATATCAATTAATGCCATAGTTTTGATATATCAATTAATGCCATGGTTTTGATATATCAATTAATGCCATGGTTTTGATATATCAATTAATGCAATGGTTTTGATATATTAATTAATGCCATGGTTTTGATATATCAATTAATGCCATGGTTTTGATATATTAATTAATGCCATGGTTTTGATATATTAATTAATGCAATGGTTTTGATATATCAATAAATGCCATGGTTTTGATATATTAATTAATGCCATGGTTTTGATATATTAATTAATGCCATGGTTTTGATATATCAATTGATGCCATGGTTTTGATATATCAATTAATGCCATGGTTTTGATATATTAATTAATGCCATGGTTTTGATATATTAATTAATGCCATAGTTTTGATATATTAATTAATGCCACGGTTTTGATATATTAATTAATGCCACGGTTTTGATATATCAATTAATGCCATGGTTTTGATATATTAATTAATGCCATGGTTTTGATATATTAATTAATGCCATAGTTTTGATATATCAATTAATGCCACGGTTTTGATATATTAATTAATGCCACGGTTTTGATATATCAATTAATGCCATGGTTTTGATATATTAATTAATGCCATGGTTTTGATATATTAATTAATGCCATGGTTTTGATATATTAATTAATGCCATGGTTTTGATATATTAATTAATGCCATGGTTTTGATATATTAATTAATGCCATGGTTTTGATATATTAATTAATGCCATGGTTTTGATATATTAATTAATGCCATGGTTTTGATATATTAATTAATGCCATGGTTTTGATATATCAATTAATGCCATGGTTTTGATATATTAATTAATGCCATGGTTTTGATATATTAATTAATGCCATGGTTTTGATATATCAATTAATGCCATGGTTTTGATATATTAATTAATGCCATGGTTTTGATATATCAATTAATGCCATGGTTTTGATATATCAATTAATGCCATGGTTTTGATATATCAATTAATGCCATGGTTTTGATATATCAATTAATGCCATGGTTTTGATATATTAATTAATGCCATGGTTTTGATATATCAATTAATGCCATGGTTTTGATATATCAATTAATGCCATGGTTTTGATATATCAATTAATGCCATGGTTTTGATATATTAATTAATGCCATGGTTTTGATATATTAATTAATGCCATGGTTTTGATATATTAATTAATGCCATGGTTTTGATATATTAATTAATGCCATGGTTTTGATATATTAATTAATGCCATGGTTTTGATATATTAATTAATGCCATGGTTTTGATATATTAATTAATGCCATGGTTTTGATATATCAATTAATGCCATGGTTTTGATATATCAATTAATGCCATGGTTTTGATATATCAATTAATGCCATGGTTTTGATATATTAATTAATGCCATGGTTTTGATATATCAATTAATGCCATGGTTTTGATATATCAATTAATGCCATGGTTTTGATATATTAATTAATGCCATGGTTTTGATATATCAATTAATGCCATGGTTTTGATATATCAATTAATGCCATGGTTTTGATATATCAATTAATGCCTTGGTTTTGATATATCAATTAATGCCATGGTTTTGACATATTAATTAATGCAATGGTTTTGATATATCAATTAATGCCATGGTTTTGATATATTAATTAATGCCATGGTTTTGATATATTAATTAATGCCATGGTTTTGATATATCAATTAATGCCTTGGTTTTGATATATCAATTAATGCCATGGTTTTGATATATTAATTAATGCCATGGTTTTGATTAATTAATGCCATGGTTTTGATATATCAATTGATACCATGGTTTTGATATATTAATTAATGCCATGGTTTTGATATATTAATTAATGCCATGGTTTTGATATATCAATTAATGCCATGGTTTTGATATATCAATTAATGCCATGGTTTTGATATATCAATTAATGCCATGTTTTTGATATATTAATTAATGCCATGGTTTTGATATATCAATTAATGCCATGGTTTTGATATATCAATTAATGCCATGGTTTTGATATATCAATTAATGCCACGGTTTTGATATATTAATTAATGCCACGGTTTTGACATATCAATTAATGCCATGGTTTTGATATATCAATTAATGCCATGGTTTTGATATATCAATTAATGCCACGGTTTTGACATATCAATTAATGCCATGGTTTTGACATATCAATTAATGCCATGGTTTTGATATATTAATTGATACCATGGTTTTGATATATTAATTAATGCCATGGTTTTGATATATTAATTAATGCAATGGTTTTGATATATTAATTAATGCCATGGTTTTGATATATTAATTAATGCCATGGTTTTGATATATCAATTGATGCCATGGTTTTGATATATTAATTAATGCCATGGTTTTGATATATTAATTAATGCCATGGTTTTGATATATTAATTAATGCCATGGTTTTGATATATCAATTAATGCCATAGTTTTGATATATCAATTAATGCCATGGTTTTGATATATCAATTGATGCCATGGTTTTGATATATCAATTAATGCAATGGTTTTGATATATTAATTAATGCCATGGTTTTGATATATCAATTAATGCCATGGTTTTGATATATTAATTAATGCCATGGTTTTGATATATTAATTAATGCAATGGTTTTGATATATCAATAAATGCCATGGTTTTGATATATTAATTAATGCCATGGTTTTGATATATTAATTAATGCCATGGTTTTGATATATCAATTGATGCCATGGTTTTGATATATCAATTAATGCCATGGTTTTGATATATTAATTAATGCCATGGTTTTGATATATTAATTAATGCCATAGTTTTGATATATTAATTAATGCCATGTTTTTGATATATCAATAAATGCTATGGTTTTGATATATTAATTAATGCCATGGTTTTGATATATTAATTAATGCCATGGTTTTGATATATTAATTAATGCCATGGTTTTGATATATTAATTAATGCCATGGTTTTGATACATCAATTAATGCCATGGTTTTGATATATCAATTAATGCCATGGTTTTGATATATCAATTAATGCCATGGTTTTGATATATCAATTGATGCCATGGTTTTGATATATCAATTAATGCCATGGTTTTGATATATTAATTAATGCCATGGTTTTGATATATTAATTAATGCCATGGTTTTGATATATCAATAAATGCCATGGTTTTGATATATCAATTAATGCCATGGTTTTGATATATCAATTAATGCCATGGTTTTGATATATCAATTAATGCCATGGTTTTGATATATTAATTAATGCCATGGTTTTGATATATCAATTAATGCCATGGTTTTGATATATCAATTAATGCCACGGTTTTGATATATTAATTAATGCCACGGTTTTGATATATTAATTAATGCCACGGTTTTGATATATTAATTAATGCCACGGTTTTGATATATCAATTAATGCCATGGTTTTGATATATTAATTAATGCCATGGTTTTGATATATTAATTAATGCCATAGTTTTGATATATCAATTAATGCCACGGTTTTGATATATTAATTAATGCCACGGTTTTGATATATCAATTAATGCCATGGTTTTGATATATTAATTAATGCCATGGTTTTGATATATCAATTGATGCCATAGTTTTGATATATCAATTAATGCCATGGTTTTGATATATCAATTAATGCCATGGTTTTGATATATCAATTGATGCCATAGTTTTGATATATCAATTAATGCCATGGTTTTGATATATCAATTAATGCCATGGTTTTGATATATCAATTAATGCCATGGTTTTGATATATTAATTAATGCCACGGTTTTGATATATTAATTAATGCCACGGTTTTGATATATCAATTAATGCCATGGTTTTGATATATTAATTAATGCCATGGTTTTGATATATTAATTGATACCATGGTTTTGATATATTAATTAATGCCATGGTTTTGATATATCAATTGATGCCATGGTTTTGATATATTAATTAATGCCATGGTTTTGATATATTAATTAATGCCATGGTTTTGATATATTAATTAATGCCATGGTTTTGATATATCAATTGATGCCATAGTTTTGATATATCATCAATTAATGCCATGGTTTTGATATATCAATTAATGCCATGGTTTTGATATATCAATTGATGCCATAGTTTTGATATATCAATTAATGCCATGGTTTTGATATATCAATTAATGCCATGGTTTTGATATATTAATTAATGCCATGGTTTTGATATATTAATTAATGCCATGGTTTTGATATATTAATTAATGCCATGGTTTTGATATATCAATTAATGCCATGGTTTTGATATATTAATTAATGCCATGGTTTTGATATATCAATAAATGCCATGGTTTTGATATATTAATTAATGCCATGGTTTTGATATATTAATTAATGCCATGGTTTTGATATATCAATTAATGCCATGGTTTTGATATATCAATTAATGCCATGGTTTTGATATATTAATTAATGCCATGGTTTTGATATATTAATTAATGCCATGGTTTTGATATATCAATTAATGCCATGGTTTTGATATATTAATTAATGCCATAGTTTTGATATATTAATTAATGCCATGGTTTTGATATATTAATTAATGCCATGGTTTTGATATATTAATTAATGCCATGGTTTTGATATATTAATTAATGCCATGGTTTTGACATATCAATTAATGCCATGGTTTTGACATATCAATTAATGCCATGGTTTTGATATATTAATTAATGCCATGGTTTTGATATATTAATTAATACCATGGTTTTGATATATCAATTAATGCCATAGTTTTGATATATCAATTAATGCCATGGTTTTGATATATCAATTAATGCCATGGTTTTGATATATCAATTAATGCAATGGTTTTGATATATTAATTAATGCCATGGTTTTGATATATCAATTAATGCCATGGTTTTGATATATTAATTAATGCCATGGTTTTGATATATTAATTAATGCAATGGTTTTGATATATCAATAAATGCCATGGTTTTGATATATTAATTAATGCCATGGTTTTGATATATTAATTAATGCCATGGTTTTGATATATCAATTGATGCCATGGTTTTGATATATCAATTAATGCCATGGTTTTGATATATTAATTAATGCCATGGTTTTGATATATTAATTAATGCCATAGTTTTGATATATTAATTAATGCCATGGTTTTGATATATCAATAAATGCCATGGTTTTGATATATTAATTAATGCCATGGTTTTGATATATTAATTAATGCCATGGTTTTGATATATTAATTAATGCCATGGTTTTGATATATTAATTAATGCCATGGTTTTGATACATCAATTAATGCCATGGTTTTGATATATCAATTAATGCCATGGTTTTGATATATCAATTAATGCCATGGTTTTGATATATCAATTAATGCCATGGTTTTGATATATCAATTGATGCCATGGTTTTGATATATTAATTAATGCCATGGTTTTGATATATTAATTGATGCCATGGTTTTGATATATCAATTAATGCCATGGTTTCGATACATCAATAGTTGCCAAGGTTATGATATATCAATTATGTCCTACTAGCGGGTTTTCACCTAAGCACTTATACCGACGGTCAACTACGATCCCCTCGTTAATGAGATATTCATATGCAAATACGGACGTTAACCTGACTGAACACGACCTAAACAACAATACAGACTCATTAGTCTTTTGACAATATTTAACGTCATTGAAACCATCTGTAATTCTATATGCAAATCTTTAGATTCCACCAATCAAAAATTGTGGTATTGCTCAGACACTGCAGCAGTAGCCGGCGGTTTTAGAAACAGGTATTCTCTCAACTTTAGAACATTGTAGCGTCATTGGCTAACGTTGGAAGACTCTGGCATGCAAATTATAATGAGATGTCCATTGAAATATTGAAGTATCAGGTTAAATCATCCTTAACGGAAGACAAACTTTGCACTGTAACTAGACAAAGAGTAGAACTGTGTTGATTGGCAAGGGCATTTAGAGACTTCTCTCTAAGATCTAATATTTTACTGACTTAATAATTAGAAAGTACGAACCATGAAAATTAAAAGGTCGAAATATTCACGGAAATAAACCGTTAATCCTATTTGGACATGCGTTCGTAGGTTGTCTAGCCTGGTTGCTTTCAAAGTGGAAGTGAAGAACGGTAATGGTGCTACTTATGTTCTGCTTTAATTCCATGAATTTGACAAGACATTTTTTATGCCAACCTGTATTTGTCAGAGGTGAAACTCCAGATAAAAAGTAGTAAAAGATAGTTATAGTTATACATGTACTTGGAATTCAACAAGCTCTGGTGATTCTCCCCAGTAAGTAGTCGACCAGCACAGTTACGCAACCATATCGTACCATTACTTGTACTTACTCTTTGTCATGTTAATTTCTATAAGTCGACTTTCGTCGAAGACGCTATTGTCAATGAATTACTTAGTGGGTGTTCACCTGTAGAAGCACTAATTTAGCCAGGAGCACACTAGAACAATCAGCTGAGTAAAATTTCACTGGTGACAATTTCCTCATGCCAATTCCTCTCCTGTGAGGGCACATTTTGGTGAGATTTTGGTCGTGAGCCAAATATATAGCGTGTTTGATAATTTTGGCCAAAAGTGAATATTTCCTCATGTGTGCACCTGAATGTGAGCATTCTCCTCACGACTTTCTCATAAGAGCGCATGCTTTGCGATAACATAATTACAAAATGTTTGCCCCAGTCTAAAGCACAGGTGAATAAACTTCTACGTCAATAACTACCATTACATAGTTTTAAGAAACTCTCAACCTGATAACATTGTGACATCATTAGCTGACGTTGTACAAGTTGGTATGCAAATTAATGTTATGAGATGTCAGTTGAAATATTGAAGTGTCAATTTCAACAAGTTCAACAATCTTTAACGGAAACGAAACTATGCAGTGTATCACAACAAAAAGAGTTGAAATGTTTGGGGTGAAATTTACCACAAATTATTTCTATTTGGTTTGTATATGACAGAGCTATATTTTGGTAGAACTGCTCAATACACACCGGTACATTTGAAATAGCCAAGCGAAAAACAATAATTAGAATAGAAAATGTATTGTTAATTGTTCCAAGAGAGTCAATAGGACAGTACAATACAGCTATTTTGAAACGAATCCGATATTTCAATCCATCTTCTGAAAATGAAATCATGGTCCTGGTCAAAACGTCGCATTCGTTTCTAATTTAACTTTCCAAAGTATCTGTATTTTACTATATACGCTGGAGACTTCTCTAACGTCTGTGATTGTACTGTTTTAATAATTAGAAAGTACTACCCCTCAACTTAAAATATTTGCGGCAATTAACGACCATTCCTCATATTGACTTGTATTTATCAGTTATCTACCCTGACTACTTTCAAAGGAAGCCTTTAACAACTGTTTTAACCGAGAGTACTACTAGTATTGATGTTTTGTGTTTGTTCAACGGATTGGACAAGACATTTTTATGAACCTTTATTTTTGCCGCAGGTGAAACTGGAGAGGATAAGTAGCATAACAAAGTTATAAGATTACTTCGAATTCGACAAGCTTGGAACCCCCCCCCCCCCCCCCCCCCAGTAGGTTGTCGAGCAGCTCAGTAACGCAACCTTTTACCGTTATTTGTACTTAGTCTTTGTCAGGATAATTTCCATACGTCAACTTTCGTTGGAGACAAATATGTCAATTGATTACTGACCATTTCGTTGGTCATTTCGATTTATCCGTTGCACGTATTAGCATAACAATGGATTTTCGTCGGCTTTCGTTCTAAATGTTTTCGTTCTAAAATTTGCATACGTCCACTTTCGTCGACGTTAAATATTATCAATAGATTAATGAGCTTTTCGTTGGCCATGTCGATTTATACGTCGCTCTGTATTTGCATAACAATAGATTTTCGTCGGGCTTCCGTTCTAAATGTTTTCGTTCTAAAATTTGCATACGTCCACTTTCGTCGACGTTAAATATTATCAATAGATTAATGAGCTTTACGTCGTCCATGTCGATTTATACGTCGCTCTGTATTTGCATAACAATAGATTTTCGTCGGCTTTCGTTCCAAAATGTTTTCGTTCTAAAATTTGCATACGTCCACTTTCGTCGACGTTAAATATTATCAATAGATTAATGAGCTTTTCGTCGGCCAAATCGATTTATAAGTCACTGCATTTGCATAACAATAGATTTTCGTCGGCTTTCGTTCTAAAATGTGTTTTCGTCTGTTTTCGTTCAATTAGCATACGTCCACTTTCGTCGACGTTAAATATTGTCAAAAGATAATGAGTTTCGTCGATTTATACGTCGCCTTTTATTTGCATAAGGGTATCATATTTTTGTTTCTATTTTTTTCCCTGTCTGCACAGTCAAGTAACTTGTTTTGTGAATGCATGAAGCCAATGAGGCGAAGAAGCCGGGAACAAATAACCGATCTCTAGTCCAAAAGTGTTGCAAAAAGCTGTGAAACTTTAACAAACGTTGATGTAGTCATGACGTATGTATTCGACGATCGGGTTGTTGTGTTATTGTCGACCAGCACCATTACGAAACACACTATAATCCTTTATAACTGGCTATCAAGATATCAATAATCATAACGTGTTCAACATGATCACAAAATTCCGAGTCCACCCTGTCATAAATTCTGGTCGTTTCCTATTTGTGCGAACAATGACCTGTTCTGATGACGTTGGACAACATCCCTTATTCTACGTCTTACTACAGTAGCAGAACGAATAATGTAAATGTCTTGCACATCTCGAGAAAGAATGTGTCATGCACGGACATGATCTGCTATCAGTTGACAATTGTTAGCATACTGACCCATAGCTTCCAAAATCAATTGACGTTCGGTACGTGTCACAGGAACCCGGA
The DNA here is from genome assembly GCF_964340395.1 of Glandiceps talaboti. Classification (NCBI taxonomy): domain Eukaryota; kingdom Metazoa; phylum Hemichordata; class Enteropneusta; family Spengelidae; genus Glandiceps; species Glandiceps talaboti. The sequence continues at coordinate 24,423,094 of NC_135559.1, forward strand.
TAACACGTCCGCACCCGGCCATTTTTTCACTATTCCCTGGAGCACGTGTTCGAATTACTATGATAACTATTTCTAACATATTACATGAATTCTATATTTAAAAAGAATTAGAAGGAAAGTGAACAGATGGTTCAAATCGTGCAAAATCAATACGTTCTCGTCTCAAGCTTGCAATTCCAAGCCCATCAACCAATCGCCATGTTTTTTTAATTCATTAACACCTGCAAACAGGTGTACAAGAAATGTATTGACAAATCTGTAAGCTTGTGATAATGAAATGCAAGTTACTTGACAAAGGAAACATTCTCTTTCACCCACTCGGGCTGAAGACGTTAAATATTGTCAATAGATTAATGAGGTTTCAGTCGATTTATACGTGGCATCTATTCATGCTTACGTTCGTATTTGCATATCAATAGTTGTCCGTCTGATATATCGTTCGTCTACGCTTAGGTGAAAACCCACTACTGAGGCTCAGTGACTCTACGAAAGACCAACCAGTAACAAGGGACGCCAGTAACTAGGGACGCCAGTAACTAGGGACGCTATACAAATAGTTGTTTGGAGCATAAATTTATAACTATTCAATTAAATCTATTAGAATTGCTGTAAACACCAATGAATAGACAATGTTACATTAACTGATTTGAGAAAATACATAACCCCAACCCCATCCCATCCCATCATGCAACTTCAAGCCACTCAAATGCATGTGCTTGACGGAAGTTTGGTGACTCTGGGGTCAGATCATTCTAGCAAATCAGCGCTGTTACTTCTTCCGCGACACTGCGAAATAACGGTGCATTTGGACGGTGCCGTAAAAGAGGCTGTGGTTTACAATGGTTCTATGTAGGATTCAAAACGTAATTCATTTAGTTAGGTGTCAGACCTTCTACCCCATCCCTTCTATTTAGGTCTTATTGGCCAAAATTGAAATGGTCCAATACAGCACATTTAATTTCAAATCAGTATGTAGTGCTACGATTGTCAGACTGTCAAATTAGAAAAATATAGCTCTTCCATTGACACTTTTAATGTTACGGAATTTTAATACCATGCATTTACTAAGCTTATAGCATTAACTAGGCTTATAGCATTTGCTAAGCTTATAGCATATACTAAGCTTATATTTTCCATTTCTTGATTTGACATTTTTTAAAGAAATATTTGTATTTTGGGGTACAAAACAGATTGTGTTGAAAGTAAAATCTTGTTTTGTAGGATGAGATCTAAAATGCTTCAACCCACCCCCAACCACCCCACCTCCAAATTCAAAGAATAACGGTCATATCCAGATTGACCCACCTCACCCCCACCACCCCACCTCCAAATTCAAAGAATTACGGTCAAATCCAGATTGATTGAATTATTGATCTAGCCCTTAAGCTTACACAGTGATCACGATGTAACCACAGGGAACCCAGGAACCGTGTGACAAACAAAATGAAACAAACAAACAAACAAACAAACAAACAAACAAACAAATAAATAAATAAATAAATAAATGAACAAGCAAACGAGCGACAAGTATAGGAACAAATAAAATAATTAAATAAACCAGCAAATAAACAGATACTCATGGAGGTATACTGACCTCCATGAGTATCTGTTTATTTGCTGGTTTATTTAATTATTTTATTTGTTCCTATACTTGTCGCTCGTTTGCTTGTTCATTTATTTATTTGTTTGTTTGTTTCGTTTTGTTTGTCACACGGTTCCTGGGTTCCCTGTGATGTAACACCTCATGGGGCAAGGGAAAGGTATGATGTTTACTCTCAAAGTAGTTGTTAGTAGATAAATTGTCATTACGTATATACTGTGGAATTCCATACCGGAAATAACAAGGTGGGCTCAACGAAATACATTCAAAAGGTTGAAAGGTATTAATTCGCCTTTAATCTTTTCAACTGTTTAATAAAACTTTAAAAGTTGTACAAGCCGGCCTGGTTCAATTGATCTACCTTACTTATTATATGTCGTCTTTTGGTATTCTTAGTCAAGCAGTGTGGGCTTCCTCGCTTTCAGCATAGCGTGTTTTAGTATTTATCAATACCACATCGAAAAAGCCCCACCCAAGCATGCATAATCCCCTTTGAATTTGGTGTTCACTTGACAACATGTACACGTCAAATGCAACATGTAGCCGATATTTCTAGATTTCATTTTACATTTTTGACATTTTATGTCGAATAATGTTCCATATTTTCGCATCGTGACACAAATTTGAAGCCTCACCTGGTGGTAAAAGCTAGGTCGGACCGTAAACACTACTTTGCACGACATACTGAAATGTTGCCATGACATATCTCAAGTTGATAACGATTTATTCGCAGATGACAGATTGCCAATTGGATGGGCGGTGTGGTTCGAATAAATGAAAAGTACACGCCATCTTGTCTACGTCAGTAAACTCTGTCGTTGTCCAAGGCTCGGCCAAGAACAAGTGGAATAGCAAGACATTTTTTAAAACAATTCGAACAAGACATTTTCAAATATTGTAAAAAGCTTTTCTATATTTTCCTTCCTGATATGTAAAGTTGGCCAAAATGGCTACAATGAGGCAATAAATATTAAAATTACTACAATCGTTAAATAAATTAAAGACGTTGAACTTTAAGGTGTAACTAAGTGGTCTGAGGGTATAATAAATACCGTTATCATTTACACAACCGGCTATACAGGACAACTCAGTAATACTAAAATCTGGAAAGGAACTTTTGGGAACTGTATTTACGTAGTTCATCAGAGTAGTTCATTCAAATTCCTCTCAACGGTGCTCCACCGCCGAAGAGGACAACCTCCAATTGCAAGTTTGGCACCGAGAACAGGGAATTGACTTACAAAACTTTAAATCCAAAATATGAAGAAAAAAAGCCTGGTAGAATAGTTTTAGGACCAAACTAACTACAAATGAACTAATGCAAATGTAATAAGTAAGATATACATATTAGTTTTCATACACAACACATGTACTTCAAAACTATCCGTTTAAACACATAAACGATCAGAGCACAATAAAATGCCCTACATTTACGAAGAAACAAATCTCAAAATTAAAACGTTCTTTGACAATTTCTCGCCTCCATTTGTACTTCTTACAGCACCTGAGATTTGAAGGCAGTATGGCGTCTATGTCTATTTCAGTGTTTGATCACATGACCCTTATGCAACTAATCACAATGAATACTCCGCGTAAGTTTTGTCACGTGTCACAACTATCTAATATTGCTGTGAACTTATACCGTGGCAAGACAATCTCATCCGTTGATTAACATGCGTATACTACCACAACTATATACGGAAAATCACAATATCTGTTGAGTGTTGGCGCACTTTTTCCCGTCGAGATGAAGTACATGATTGGCATGTAAAGACTTAATTCAAGCGCATCGAATGCATTTCAATGATAGAAATCGGAAGGCACTTTCAAAAAGAATAATCACTCTACATCATTCGTCGCTGTCTCTCGGCCACTTCCAGTGTTGGTCCCCATGTTGACGATGTAGAAGAGATTGCCCGGATTGTTACTAAATGGTTGTACATGGGTATCTCTCTTTGGCGCCCTTGTAATGACACCGCTCCCGTTTACCCTCAAGTAATGGAACTTTTCCTCGTTTCTTTCCCTGTAGCCAGCATTTTCTATATGGTCTCTGAGTTCGTAGAAGTTTGTATGTTCATTGTAAATAGCGGTGAACTGAACGTGTTCAACGGCATCTTCCCCAATTTCAGGCCATAAATTTGGTCCAGGTCTGTAATCGAAGCGCTAGAAAGAAAAGAAGAAACTGTCAAAGTTATGGACGTACAAAAATAATCGTTTCATTTTACTAAAATCAACCAACATTCTTTAAAGGCTCGTGATTTTTTTCAAAGTGTCAGGAATATTTAGCTTTTTATGGAGATTCAGTAAGTTTTCCCACCGGAATTAAATTCAGGTACATTGTATTTGTAACTTTTTGTCGGCTTTATTTTAACCTAGCATGGCTCGCCAATGTTTTTGTTTAAACTGGGTTTCATCTTCATTTTCTCACAAAGTAACCAAAAAATAACATCGGAAGTGAATTATATTAATATAATATCGTAAAGGGATGCCACTTTCTGGCTATTAGGTTTATAACTCCAAAAGTCACCAAGGCAACATGCAAACATCAACCTGTTACCAAGGCAACATGCATAACCCTAGATTAATTATTTGTTTTAAAAAAAATTATTAATTGATAATAGGATAACCTTGAAAAAAATTATTAATTTAATAATATCCTATTAAATTATTAATAGGATAACCTTGAAAAAAATACGTAACAGCACGGCAACTTGCGAATGTACCGTTCTCACACCATAGAAAGATGGCGACATGCAAAAACAAAACATTTGTTAACAACAACAAATAATTGACAAGAAGGCTGATCGCGGGAATAGAATTACGGTGTATACGTATTGTAAAATGGTGCTGACTTCGTTGTTTATCACGTGACATATTGTCAGTGATGTCGGGCATCTTTGAAGCTGTCTACTTAAACCGATGATTGAAAAGGCTCGCCGTGAACTCTTGTTTGCGCGTTCGATCGAATCACGTCACATCGATTTTCACTTCTGTACGTTTGCCAGTCACGTTCCGTGCCCAAGACGATGGATTCCATTAATTCTATGAATATTTTGTCCCATACACACCTTGACGTAAATTTAATGGCGAGTACAATATAGTGGGGGTTTTTTTTTAAAAAGAAAAAAAGATTATATATCGTTATGTGACAATCTTATTTCATTTAAAATAGACGTTAGAACTCCTTGCAAGTATTTCGAACTCTTTGTAAGTATTGCTGACAGAAAAGAAAATGCCGCCAAGCCCAAATATGAAATTGCAGGTTGTACATGACCACATCCACCAAATTAATACCAAACTTGTTAATTTCGTACTCTCTGGATTATTTTGTTTTGTTAACAGTTTATCAATATTTGAATATAGCATTTGATTTTGATTTCAACAATTCTTTCATTAGCACTGAAGAAAACAGTTTCACTGTTTTGTCAATTTTAGCGCGAAAATACCAACAATATAAGCTTATATTGTTACGCATGGATGTTTTGTAACAAATGGTGGGTATACTGTTTTACTCACTAATACCTTGTTTGACGGTATGTATGGTTGAGTGTGAGGTTAAACAAACATTTCAGACTGTTTCATGACTGGCCTATTTACCCAAGCTTTTTAAATTGGAATGAATCATGCGTGAAATGGCTGAAGCACACAATATATTAGTCTATCAGCTAGCCCTCGGATGTTCTTCCCATAAAATACGACACACCGCCGAACAACGCTATCGAGGATGGAACATCCGAGCAGGCCCTCACATGCGAACTTCGTTCGCTTATAGTTATAGCATCGAAAGGAAGCCCGAACGTCTAGCAGCAAGACTAACAATATATGCACCTACCGAGTGCTCACATGTACAATTGAAATTAGAGACTGCAAATGTACTGATTTTGTCAGTGCGTAGAAAATAAAAACTCCATTCTAGCGACTCGTGTTTAGTGGTATTGGCGTGGTAAAGAGTCTTGTCAACCATTACGGCAAACTTTCGAACAGTTCAATCGAAGTCAGAGCGGCGACAAAGACTTACGGACAAAACGGTTACACGACTTTATCAAATTTGTCCCGCTTACACAAGGACGGCCATGGCATAACAAACACTAGTCTTGCTGCTAGACGTACGGGCTTTCTTTCGATGCTATAACTATAAGCGAACGAAGTTCGCATGTGATGGATTGCCCGATGTTCCATCCTCGATAGCGTTGTTCGGCTGTGTGGCGTATTTTATCGGAAGAACATCCGAGGGCTAGCTGATAGACTAAACAAACACGTGACTGCAGGGTATATGTTGCATTGAAAAAAAAAACATTTATCTGTCTTTTGTTCGTACATACCCTCGTTTGAACTGGGGACATAAAGTCGTCATTTACATGTAGCAATGTTTATCAATAGACTTGGTAGGTTTTTTTACAGGTACTCTTCATAAGTGCATCCCCGCTGGGATCGTGACCTCATTCAGAGTGCACCTCCCACCTCCCAGGGAAATGACTCCCGTGAATTTAAGTTCCGTTACTCGAGTTACAGTGTCGATGGCATGTGTTTTTATAGTTAAAACCGTACAACAAATGCACGTGTGATCAAATGAAATGGTTCAAATCATAAAACATATAAAGTAAAGATCAGGTTTAAAAGAACTTCAAAAATCACTGCTCCGATTCGGTAAATTGTCAATGCTAAAAATTTGCCAGGTATCACATTTCAACACGGCCGTTTATAGCTTTACCTATTTTGTTTTCAAGAATAGTCAACTATTACTATGTTTCCTCATCAAAGACCGGCTAAATTTTGGTTTAAAACCGTACAACAAATGCACGTGTGTTAGTTGTTATGAAGAAACATAACCTAGCTGGAAACCCATCATGGTTGAAAGCATAGACAAGTTTCTTCCTAGCCTGTCGACAGTCGCTCGCGCCTTTTTTTCTCTACGTTTTATGTCGTCGCCGCGCTCCGATCCGGCGCAATGCTACTATAATCGCATACTGATATCGAGGGCCGAAGGCCCGAGAGATCGAGGCCGAGCTCGAGGGCTTCGAGGGCTTCGAGGGCTTCGAGGGCCGAAGGGCCGAGCTCGGGCCTTCGGCCCTCGATATCAGTATGCGATTATAGTAGCATTGCGCCGGATCGGAGCACGGCGAGACTTAAGTTTAGATAAAACGTAGGATAACAAGGCGCGAGCGACTGTCGACAATCTAGTTTCTTCCTTGTCTTTCTTGAAAGTGACAAGTCTGTAATCAACTTCTCAGTTTCGGATGAATAGAAGTGAGAGGATAAAATACAGGATGTACCTAGGGTTGGTTATCAGCTACAACACTACCATTGAGATAGATTATCAACCAAGAGGATTGATAATAATTAAATAATTATTAAATAAATCTTATATAATAATAATTTTGATAATAATCAACTTTATTTGAATATTACCCCCCCCCACCTGGCATAGTTGTTTTATGCTGAGTTCAAAAAAAGGGGTCATTTTACTAACAGCCGTTTCCATGGTAACCAAAATGACCATAATATGTGGATGATTTTTCCAAAATTTGACATAAAACATGGAAAAAATAAAATTAATGAAAAATTGTCCTAGTTTTTGACATGTATGAGATGGGGCTATCTGTTGGTTACAACAATAAATTGCCTAAAATAGGACAGCTGTTTCCATGGAAACAGAGTAGACGAAAAATGTTGATTTGGTTAAACACCTACATAACCTAAAATTATAACATAGTTTATTTGCACATTGACCACCCTATATTGGGTAGTTTGTTATGCTGAGTTCAAAAATATTTATAATTTTAGGAACATCTCTTGCCATAGTAACTTAAATCACCATATTATGCATTATTTGGCAAAATTTATGTAAAATTCGAAGAATATTTTTTTTACAAACTTTTGGCATATATGCACTAGTGCTATCCATTGTAAGACAGATTATCTAAAATTGGATAGTGGCTTCCATGGAAACATAAAATATTCTTACAAATGCCATGTTTTAGAAAAAAAAATACATCTAACATACACCTGCAAACAAATGGGTTTGCTATTAAAATTCCAAATATTTTGTTACTCTAAGTCCAAATAAAATATGCAACTAGTGACAAACTGAGTGGTCGTAAAAGCTTAACATGTATGTCAAGATCTGTGCCGATTACAAGGTCTAATTACAATCCCAAATTTCCGATTAGACATGTCACGCGCAAGGAGGGCGATACCATGATCATGTGTATTGTACATACATAAACAAACCGGTGTGTGGGAATGTGAAGAAAATTACAACAAGGCCTAATTCTCTAGTTTTCTGTTAAATATATGTAAAAGCTTGCAACCATTAGCAATAATGACAGCATATCACAGAAATAACGATATACTGTGTGAAATTACTATTTAATACAAATTACTCAGCTTGAAAATACAACCCCATCTTGACATATTCTTGTCATTTTCAGTTGTGCTGACATTTACAAACATGTACCGTTGCTTTTGCTACAAACAAAGTTCAACTTCCCTTTCTTGGCAGTATAAATCATATATATATATATATATATATATATATATATATATATATCTGTGTGTGTATGTATGTATGTATGTATGTATGTATGTATGTATGTATGTATGTATATATATATATATATGTATATATATATATGTATATATATATATATATATATATATATATATATATATATATATATATATATATATATATATATATATATATATATATATATATATAACTCGGTGAGTATCAATCTGCTAAGACAATGCTCTATACCGCAGTGGCAGAGCGCAATAGTTTTAATATATATAGTATGCACACGTAGTACATAAACTTCAGTTGAATATATGACATGATTGTAATGGATAAGCGATGTAACATTCGATTATGTAAGTCTTAGAGTAATAAGGTCCGGTTTGACATAACATTGACACTCGTGTACCAATATATCCATCCAAAGTTGCGTTCAAGGAAACCGTTAGTTACGTTATGATTCAACACAATGCCGCTGGATATAGTTGGGGATGAATAGCCTCCATACCTTCCATTTTTACGGGAAAATTGATAAATTATCCACGATTTCACAGTTGTGTCACCATTAATGTTGTGACCTTTTAAGTTTTAATTCCCATGTTTAGTATGCACGCGCTGTGCAGATATATGCACACGTAAACATCTTGTGAATGTGATACAATGTTACACATGTTACACACTGTGTGTAACAATTTATCATCATGCCTGGAATGACCAATATCACGTGCACTCCGCATGTATGCGGTACATTTCATAATTTCAGGTATGTTTTTGCATTCGGATTAATATATTATTACATGTTAATATCGGCTATTCACGAAAGTACAATTTGTAATATATGAAACAATATTCTTACAGCGTTAATGGTAGCAGGTCAAATCAACTTTATAGCATGCTGGCGCAATAACATCGTAGTTTCTCGATTGAGATCAAATCAAATCAAAACCATACGATTTTAGAAGATATTCAAACGACTTAAAATCTCAAAAATGTATCGCAAGTAACGCAAAGATAAAACAAATTAAATCAAGCGATTGTAGGAGTGCGAATTTGACATTTAATTCCGAATACTATGTCAGATTTCCCATAGAAAAACAATGGCCATGTTCTTTTATGATGACAACTGGAATTTGCTCACGTTCAAATTGTTTTCAAATGCGCACCAATCGGTCTGAAAATTCGTAAATAGAGACCAAAGGGGTTTTGTAAAAATCTCTTGGTTTTAGATTGTTCAGTGCTTTGATTCTTTTGTGGAAAATGGTGTGCTATCGCTGACTATGTTGTAAAAACTCATTAAGAAAACCATTGTAATTTGTAAACCGGCACATTTTACCATGTAGACCTACTATACATAAATGTAGACCTCTAACTTCGTTATTCTGTAAGTAAATTACACGTAATACATATAAACTGACAAAAAAATAGTCTTTAATTTCATGAAAGCTGTGTGGCAAATAAAATCGAGAATTTCGAGTTATTACGTATATTTTAGTTTAATACCAGCCAGCAAAGGTCAATATATGAATAGAAAGCTGACGTTTGGGGTATAAACATTTATATGAAGTCTTTGTTTATTCAACTTCATGAGTTAACATAGAAAGAAAAGGTTTGGTCATTTGACCTTGAAAATGTCTGTCAAGGTCAATGTCTCATTAGAAAGCTCATCATTGATAATGTGAGGGAAGACACTTCAATAGTGTCCATATATGTATCAAACTGTTGGCGATAACAGGTAAAATGTGTTTGTGTATCACAAATATGGCTGCCATTTTGTCATTCAGGTCAAGGTCATGAAATTCAGTGACGTGCGTGTCAGTAAAAACCAAGACATAATTAAAATATCATCTCTTCAAATATTTTATTCAAAAAGCTATGAAGATAACCAAATTTGGCTATTTGACCTTGAAAAAACTTTCATATGGTCAAAGGTCAGGGTCTTAACAGAAAGCTCACATTTGATAACACTAGTAAAGTAGACTTTACATGGCAATGGTTGCCAATCTTATCGATTTCGATGTGTGGCTACATTACATTACATTCTGAAATTGTTACAATTTACTTCACTATGACATTTCAGTCATTCATTCAGAACATGTTATTTGTTTCATTTTTGTGCTCTTAATTATTATGCTGTTTCCAGACATTGAACACGCCTAGTTCTCCCGGAAATATTATGTATCGTCAGAGATTTTTATCAGTCTGTTTCGTTCGCGTGCGCGTGTTTACAGTAAATATTAGACATGGTTTTAACCTCAACAAAAACAGGGTACGCGGTTAACTGCCCATCCACCAGTTGAGGGTGTGGGTGGGTTAAATCCGCCCAGGGCGCTAACCCACGTCAGTACTGACGTATGGGTATAGACACTTGAATGGAGTCCCTACCTATTATATCTCCAAAATTACAATGCATATTGTGAAATATAACCAATCGGCCATATTTGTTTGGTCGTAAAGCAAATCTTCCCATTTAGCAGGGTAAATAGATATTGTGCCCTTTTTCTCACTGAAATAAAGTGTTAGAAATCTTACCATTGCGGCCAACGTGGTTTCCCTGTACTCTGACGATTCACCAAGAGGCCAGCTTGTCAAAACATAAATGCTGTTTCTTTCTCTATTAATGTTTTGTCCCGGGATAGCTAACATAACATTCTGTGCCATTGGATGGTACACATCTTCCGTACTCTGTGGTAGCTGATACAATTGGAAGATTGCTGAAAATAACAAAATATATGATATGTCGATTACTTTTTCACATCTTTTTATTCGACTTTTGGGATATGAGAGAGAGACAGGGACAGACAGACAGAGAAAAGAACGCCGACAAATCGAGCGACAAAGACACATACAGTCTTACACACACGGGCGGGCACACACACAGATAGTATGGACGGACAGACGAACAGGCATAGATACGAAACCTCGGTTCTTCAGACTTCATATTTCAGTTGTCGATTTTGACGCCAAATAAATTATCACGTGATAATCTTGAAATTACTTGGACTTCATCTTGACAAAGTAGTGTAAAAGTTTGCAAATAATGCCCTTCTAAGATTAAAATGAGAAGATAACTCGAACTTACACACGATATAAGTTGAAAGGATTTCGTAAAAGTTTTGTAATTCGCATATTGTGTATACTTTTCACTAAAATGAAACGTGACGTCATTCATACTTCAACAGTACTTCGTGGCGTTGGTCACTTTACTGTATTAAAATGACCTCGTTCGACAGCAATAATTTTTGATAGATTGATTGTTTGATTGATTGATTGATTGATTGATTGATTGATTGAATATAATAGAGAGAGAGAGATGTTATCTTTCAAGCTTTAAGGTTAACAATAATAGTAGTTTAACAAAGTAGTATTAAAGACACCACCACTCAATTTTGGGCTGTTTGGTCTTAGTAGACTCACGGCGAATGTCAAAGTTGACCATTTCGTTTTTCCTTAGTACAACAAGGAGACATCCTCAAAATTAAAAAGCATTTCACACAGACACACTTCGTTCTTTGTTATATATGGCCTCAGACCGATATTGTGTAGTATGCTAAGATTTGTAGAATTCAAGACTTGGTCAAAGTTAAAAACCAGTGTTTGCTTTTCACCCACATCTTCAATAATGTTCCCTATATAGCCAGTTATAATTGAGGGCTTACACACGCTAAATTAACTCGCTGTAATTCAGCCTTAATAAAACTCCCAGGTGATTTGAAAGTACGTGTCCCGCCATGAGACTGTTAGAAAAGTATGTATACAGATTAAAATGTTCCTCTCTTACTTTACATATAAACACAATAAAATCAACTGGAAACATTTGTTTGACAGAAAAGTGTTACCCTTCGTCAAGTTCTAGTCAATTGCTATCTTTCATCGACCCTTTCAAATCAGATCTCGAGGTTAGAGACCACTATGGCTGTGGCAGGATTAGGGTTAATTGATATACCGGAACCACCGAATAGTGCGGTGCACTGTGTAATAAACTTTTATCATGGCATGTTAAGGCCCAGTAATAGTGAATTATTTGTAAGTTTTTATCTCATAATTATCTTTAATATTTACTCGTACTCTTTTTCACCGTTCTTTATCTTTTAATTGAATTTATATTGGTTCTTCCGTTCCCTGGCACTACGTGTCGGGGTACAATCTGCCAAATTTCACCCATGAATGCTAACGAAATCCGGTCAACTTGTTCATTTCAGACATGACTCATATACAGCTCGTTCAGTGTGGTATATTCCTTTCCAAACATCACAACTAATTTATTCAGAGAGTAAGTGAAACCGACACAGGAAACCACAGTGAACATTTCACCAGAGAGAGAGTATATACACTTGTCTATCACTACCTTTCCGTATATATTGGTTTCAGTAACACTGATACAAAACGAAATACCTTTATTATCTAAAGTCAGAAAACCGTAAAAAGTTTGTCTGTAGTACAAGATGAAGTTTCAACCACCCCCAAAAAACTCTGGCGCCCAGTTATCGCGACATCGGGGGGGGGGGGGGGGTAAAATAAAAACTAAAGACGTGTACTGATAAAGCTGTGGCATTGTCAGAAAGATTTGTTGACAGAGACATGTTGAGTGATAAAATAAGCCCTGAACAAGAAACACCTTGTTGCTCACAAATGGACAAATGTGTGGTAAATTCAAACATCGGCCATACTTGTTATCGGATAAAAGAAATGCTTGTTTTCTTTTCATTATGCGACTATGATCAGTGCAATTGACTGTAAAGGACCAACACATCAAACCCCGGCCAAGAAAACTTTCTACAGACGGATTTACTCAGTAATTGTTAGATTACGTCATACATATATAGTCCACATTTCTTTGTTGTCATTGAAGATAGTTGCGTTGTCGGCAATATTCCAATTGTATCCAGCCAATTTGCTTACTCAAGGCTGGGTCTGATTTGTCTTTGACGGAACGTACCGTACACACTGTTGAACTTATCTCAAAATTTATTTGAGTGATTGACGCCAACTGCTGTTCCTTTAAACTATTAAGTTAACAAAGGTTTTTTTTTAAAGATTGACTCACACCCGACCCATAATATGACTCGCAATTCTCTTTTCCGGATTAAATTTCCGCCTGGTTAAAGTAAGTCACTCAACTAGTAACATTCTTCCATATGTTTGCTTTTAAACGTTAAATACGACACCACAAAATACTTAACACAAGGAGAGGGAAAGTAAAGTTGAAAAGAACAACGAACGTAAAAAATACGAACAGAAAAAGTTTGAGTATTTTTTTACATCTACAAAGTTGGAAAGTACAGTTTTGGAAATTGAAGGTTGTAACAAATCCGTTGATAAAATTGAAACATACAAAATGCGAAAAGAAAAGTTTGAGATGTTTATATCTATTAAACTGGGGTCATCATTCCGAGACGAATAATACCTTGAAATAAAGTGGAAATAATGTTTAAACTTGGAAGGTTAGGGTGAAGCTGGTGAAAACTGAAAACGTAAACGTTTGTGATTGCGTTTGCATCTACATATACACTCGGAAAGGACGCTCGACGCTCTTTCGGAGAGGAAGTATAAGTTGAAATATAGAGACATATGGAAAGCTGGAAACATGGCGAATTTTTTTTTTTTCAATTTGACATATTTGGGTAAAGCTTACTTACTATTGTCCTTGTCCATCTTTCCTTTGGCATCCACTTTAAATACATAGTGGTTACCCCCTTCGTCCTTGTCCAGGGGAGTATCTGTCACTCGTAAGTATCCATCTCTTCGTCTGCTTAGGAGAGACCAAATCTGCACTTTGCTACCCGTACCTGGCCAGTTGATCTGAACAAATGCAAAACCAAATGTGTTAAAAAGTTAGGACTATTGTAAATATTTATGTTGGCCGGGACATTTTAAAACCAATATGCCAAAGTACGAAGTCATTAACCTAAAGATAAAAGTATGTCAGTTTACTTTAGAACTATTTAGCCGTTGTTTTTTGCAATCCTCAAAATTTAATGAAAAGTTTTATTCATTAGAGAAACTGAGCTAAATGTTCACTTTGTCCAGAACAACTTAACACATTTGTTTTCAAATTCAGCTTTACACAAATAGTTTGAAGTAATAGAAGAAAACGGGAGGGGAAAAAGATGGGAAATTCGAACATTTTTGAGTTTATAAACGAAAATGTCTTTGTACACATGTATGTAGCTGTTGAATGATAGAGTGAGCGGTACATACACAAAGACATTTGTCGTTTTTTGGATCGTAACTGATTAGATTATAATAGAAAGAATTGTGAAAATAAACCCAAAAAGATAGAAAAATCACAAATAAGAAGAAACTTATAAGTACCCTTCTAGTACGCCAAGTTGGATAACCAAATACAGTGCGCATTATAGCAATACAGTACACAAGTCTCAAGATCCAGTTCATGGCGATGTGTTAGTTTGGAAAGCCAACAACTCTCTGGCTGGCATACTTCCTCTACAAAGGTTTACATATTGGAAACATTCTTGTTCACTCAGAGAGCTTGGGTTTTAACACGAATGATGTGCAGTCTATGGGAAACTTGACCCACTGGTGACAGACTGCTTTAGTCTCGCCCCCTCATCGCCATATTGCATAATATCAATATGGGTTCTTTGACGTGACCTTGATGGTCAATTCGAAAGTAATTTTTTGGTTGTCAAATCTCTAATTGATTGGGAGATCTTGACACACTGGACTAGTTACAAATCCCCATGTATATTAACGCTTGACAACAATGACGCGGCCGCAGTCTTAGCAACCGTTTTAAATCCGGCGTCGGTAGTGGCCAGTAAAATTTCCTTTCGCCGCCTTTTGATTTCACTATTCCCTTGTGAGAAGTAATATGTCGCCAAGGTCAAAGTGCATTTGTGTGCCATTCGTCAATGTAGAGTTCACACAGGTGGGAGTGAAGTTCAAGGGTAAGACATTGTTATTGTAAAGAGGTGAAGTCACGCGTATTGTATCAATGACACACATTTCTTCAATGATGATGATGACTGAATTCGACTCGTAAGAAAAAAACAAGGTCGTTTCACGTTGACTTTGCATTTTACGTATACAATTCATGATTTGTATATTATAAGGCTTAACTATTGCGAAGAACGATCGCTTCCTGTCTACTGGT
The DNA here is from genome assembly GCF_964340395.1 of Glandiceps talaboti. Classification (NCBI taxonomy): domain Eukaryota; kingdom Metazoa; phylum Hemichordata; class Enteropneusta; family Spengelidae; genus Glandiceps; species Glandiceps talaboti. The sequence goes on from NC_135559.1 coordinate 24,438,325, forward strand.
TCTCAGCTGCTTCGGATGGCCTTGATAGATCAAATAAGTAAATAGATCGCAATATGTTGCATTTCTTCTATTTAATACTGTCGAAGTAAAGTTTTCTCGCAAAATAGCGATAAAGATGTACACTTTTGGCGCAAAAAAACCCAGTAACATAATTATTTACAGCGTATCAAAGCATGCATACTCGTGTATACTGCAGTGCTCTGCGCCCATCAAGTAACAACAAAATGCATTTCTCTTTGACAGGGGTTTGTTTAGAACCCCTGTAGAATGATGATATGCCGGGTTAAAACTGAATAATAGACTCGTCAGAATTTCCATTGTGCCAGTACACAAACTTAACCTTCAAAGTTAAGTTGAGTTGAGTTGAGTTAAGTTGAGTTGAGGACAAACAAAAATGGAAATTGAAAAATAAACCTCCAGCATTTACCGTGCCAGTCCTAGAGTCACAGGAACTGTCTGATGATTTTCTGCAGTCCGACCCAATGTCTTCTCCATCCACGCCGTTGTCAGGACGCAGTGGTATCGCCGTGACGAGTCGAAAATTGACAACCATTATAAGACACAGGATTGTATTAAAAAATCTTGAAGTGTACATCAATAGCTTTGTGGTGGTTGGGAATCCCGTCATTGGTATGTCATAAGCGATATTTGGTTTGATAAACTTCTTGAACGCAGGAAACACTTGTTGAGTTTGCTACGTTTGACTATCTGTGGTTCAATTGTTTCGAAAGAACTGTGTTTGAATATGCGTTACCTGGCAGAGTTGCGTCTTTTATACCACGCACCGTCAATTAACTCAGGCTCAGACCCCATGGGAAATGTAAACCATAGAACAAATTATGACAAAGTCCAAATATGGAAGAGGCAGAGAATTGTAATCCACGTGGTTTCTCAGGTACTCAAGAAGAAACGTTATTTTCACATGAAGCAAGACGGAATATTTACATGACAAATCGGGAGCTAAGAATTACTCGCTTTGTTTTCTAGTTCTGAATTCCGGACGTAATGTATCATGACGCAAAGCGTGTGTCAATTGCATGCTTTGGTTGGTCGATGTTTACTTTATAGTTTGGATTAATTTTCATGATCACCTGGGCCAGTAAACATCGGTAGAGAGTCCTTCAATCTCACGATTTTGGTTTCAACATTTTTGTAATACATATCTAAACCAAGGAACTAGGAATAGAACTTTATAGAAAATGATATTGTGGATGACTCACAATAGAAAAGGGGTTCGGAAAACAGCAGTAATAGAAATGACAATACAAGCAAGTAGTAGAATACACTGGGAACTCTGTTCTTTATATGCACGCGCACTCCAACTTGTAACTGAAACTTACATCACACAAGATTGCACGCGCATTCCAACTTGTAACTCAAACTTACATCACACAAGAAATTTTGATTTGATCGTCTGCCTTATCGTCGGGCTGCGTGCTGATTGGTTGATGACGTATGACTATATAATGAGTTCATCAGAAACGGCAACAATATTAACAACAACAACGTATAACACAAAATATGAATCAATAAATGTAATTCACGTCAGATATACATATCATAAAGACGTCGGAAGCACCTATCCTTGTTATTGATTGATTGCAGGAACATTACGTGTGAACTACACACATATAAACACACAACCACTAATAACCAGTGGATTGGCTTTAAATACTACACAACCACTAATAACCAGTGGGTTGGCTTTAAATACTACACAACCACTAATAACCAGTGGGTTGGCTTTAAATACTACACAACCACTAACAACCAGTGGATTGGCTTTAAATACTACACAACCACTAACAACCAGTGGGTTGGCTTTAAATACTACACAACCACTAACAACCAGTGGGTTGGCTTTAAATACTACACAACCACTAATAACCAGTGGGTTGGCTTTAAATATTACACAACCGCTAATAACCAGTGGGTTGGCTTTAAATACTACACAACTACTAACAACCAGTGGGTTGGCTTTAAATACTACACAACCACTAACAACCAGTGGGTTGGCTTTAAATACTACACAACCACTAATAACCAGTGGGTTGGCTTTAAATACTACACAACCACTAATAACCAGTGGGTTGGCTTTAAATACTACACAACCACTAACAACCAGTGGATTGGCATTAAATACTACACAACCACTAATAACCAGTAGGTTGGCTTTAAATACTACACAACCACTAACAACCAGTGGGTTGGCTTTAAATACTACACAACCACTAACAACCAGTGGGTTGGCTTTAAATACTACACAACCACTAACAACCAGTGGATTGGTTTTAAATACTACACAACCACTAACAACCAGTGGGTTGGCTTTAAATACTACACAACCACTAATAACCAGTGGGTTGGCTTTAAATACTACACAACCGCTAATAACCAGTGGGTTGGCTTTAAATACTACACAACTACTAACAACCAGTGGGTTGGCTTTAAATACTACACAACCACTAATAACCAGTGGGTTGGCTTTAAATACTACACAACCACTAACAACCAGTGGGTTGGCTTTAAATACTACACAACCACTAACAACCAGTGGGTTGGCTTTAAATACTACACAACCACTAACAACCAGTGGGTTGGCTTTAAATACTACACAACCACTAACAACCAGTGGATTGGCTTTAAATACTACACAACCACTAATAACCAGTAGGTTGGCTTTAAATACTACACAACCACTAATAACCAGTGGGTTGGCTTTAAATACTACACAACCACTAATAACCAGTAGGTTGGCTTTAAATACTACACAACCACTAATAACCAGTAGGTTGGCTTTAGATACTACACAACCACTAATAACCAGTGGGTTGGCTTTAAATACTACACAACCACTAATAACCAGTGGGTTGGCTTACTACACAACCACTAATAACCAGTGGGTTGGCTTTAAATACTACACAACCACTAACAACCAGTGGGTTGGCTTTAAATACTACACAACCACTAATAACCAGTGGGTTGGCTTTAAATACTACACAACCACTAATAACCAGTGGGTTGGCTTTAAATACTACACAACCACTAATAACCAGTGGGTTGGCTTAAACTACTACACAACCACTAATAACCAGTGGGTTGGCTTTAAATACTACACAACCACTAATAACCAGTGGGTTGGCTTACTACACAACCACTAATAACCAGTGGGTTGGCTTTAAATACTACACAACCACTAACAACCAGTGGGTTGGCTTTAAATACTACACAACCACTAATAACCAGTGGGTTGGCTTTAAATACTACACAACCACTAATAACCAGTGGGTTGGCTTTAAATACTACACAACCACTAATAACCAGTGGGTTGGCTTTAAATACTACACAACCACTAATAACCAGTGGGTTGGCTTTAACTACTACACAACCACTAATAACCAGTGGGTTGGCTTTAAATACTACACAACCACTAACAACCAGTGGGTTGGCTTTAAATACTACACAACCACTAATAACCAGTGGGTTGGCTTTAAATACTACACAACCACTAACAACCAGTGGGTTGGCTTTAAATACTACACAACCACTAATAACCAGTGGGTTGGCTTTAAATACTACACAACCACTAACAACCAGTGGGTTGGCTTTAAATACTACACAACCACTAACAACCAGTGGGTTGGCTTTAAATACTACACAACCACTAACAACCAGTGGGTTGGCTTTAAATACTACACAACCACTAACAACCAGTGGGTTGGCTTTAAATACTACACAACCACTAACAACCAGTGGGTTGGCTTTAAATACTACACAACCACTAATAACCAGTGGGTTGGCTTTAAATACTACACAACCACTAACAACCAGTGGGTTGGCTTTAAATACTACACAACCACTAACAACCAGTGGGTTGGCTTTAAATACTACACAACCACTAATAACCAGTGGGTTGGCTTTAAATACTACACAACCACTAACAACCAGTGGGTTGGCTTTAAATACTACACAACCACTAACAACCAGTGGGTTGGCTTTAAATACTACACAACCACTAATAACCAGTGGGTTGGCTTTAAATACTACACAACCACTAACAACCAGTGGGTTGGCTTTAAATACTACACAACCACTAATAACCAGTGGGTTGGCTTTAAATACTACACAACCACTAATAACCAGTGGGTTGGCTTTAACTACTACACAACCACTAATAACCAGTGGGTTGGCTTTAAATACTACACAACCACTAACAACCAGTGGGTTGGCTTTAAATACTACACAACCACTAACAACCAGTGGGTTGGCTTTAAATACTACACAACCACTAATAACCAGTGGGTTGGCTTTAAATACTACACAACCACTAATAACCAGTGGATTGGCTTTAAATACTACACAACCACTAATAACCAGTGGGTTGGCTTTAACTACTACACAACCACTAATAACCAGTGGGTTGGCTTTAACTACTACACAACCACTAATAACCAGTGGGTTGGCTTTAAATACTACACAACCACTAACAACCAGTGGGTTGGCTTTAAATACTACACAACCACTAACAACCAGTGGATTGGCTTTAAATACTACACAACCACTAACAACCAGTGGATTGGTTTTAAATACTACACAACCACTAACAACCAGTGGGTTGGCTTTAAATACTACACAACCACTAACAACCAGTGGGTTGGCTTTAAATACTACAGACTGGAAGGTGCCAGATTATTCATAGCCGTAAAATATATTTATATATATGCGAACGAATATACCTTGACAAACTATTTTAGACACCTGATGTTGACAAAAGCGTGAAACTCTTTGAGTAAGTGGTTTTGGACCTCCTGTTACATAATAAATGAGACGTCATTGCCATTATCAATATATAAAAGCCAAATATGTAAAAGCCAAACAAAAACAAGTTGTTTGGTTCTGGTTACCCGACCCCGCCTAATTTTTCATGCCGACCTTAAATTTATTTTACGTATCGCGAAAATCGTGAAGTCTCGCAAAAAATAGTGGCTGCGGGAACTGGCATCAACTTAAAAAGACAAAATAAAACTGTTCTTCCAATCTGTAATTGCTGTACATCTGATAGGAAGAAATAAACAACACAGAGACCATTTGGAAAACAATGGAAAACCTAAACTAGACACTCACACATGAAAAAATATAATATGATAAAATAACAAATCTGCCTACCCCACCTATTTTAAAATTGAATGTAATCGGAATCACAATTGATTTTGTTTTCTGTATTAAAGTTAGTCTGGATTCCAACTGTGGTCTACTAGTTAGTAGATAAGTTAGTAGACTAGTTAGTAGACTAGTTAGTAGACAACTTAATAGACTAGTTAGTAGACAAGTTAATAGACCACAGTGGTATACTAATTAATAGACTAGTTAGTAGACTAGTTAGTAGACTAGTTAGTAGACAAGTTAATAGATCACAGTTCTGGATTCCAACTGTGGTCTACTAGTTAGTAGACAAGTTAATAGACAAGTTAGTAGACGAGTTAATAGACTAGTTAGTAGACAAGTTAGTAGACAAGTTAGTAGGCCACAGTTCTGGATTCCAACTGTGGTCTACTAGTTAATAGACTAGTTAGTAGGCCACAGTTCTGGATTCCAACTGTGGTCTATTAGTTAATATACTAGTTAGTAGACAAGTTAGTAGACTAGTTAGTAGACAAGTTAGTAGGCCACAGTTCTGGATTCCAACTGTGGTCTACTAGTTAATAGACTAGTTAGTAGACCACAGTTCTGGATTCCAACTGTGGTCTATTAGTTAATAGACTAGTTAGTAGACAAGTTAGTAGACTAGTTAGTAGACAAGTTAATAGACCACAGTGGTATACTAGTTAGTAGACAAGTTAATAGACCACAGTTCTGGATTCCAACTGTGGTCTACTAGTTAGTAGACTAGTTAGTAGACTAGTTAGTAGACAACTTAATAGATCACAGTTCTGGATTCCAACTGTGGTCTACTAGTTAGTAGACTAGTTAATAGATCACAGTTCTGGATTCCAACTGTGGTCTACTAGTTAATAGACAAGTTAGTAGACAAGTTAGTAGACTAGTTAGTAGACTAGTTAGTAGACAAGTTAGTAGACTAGTTAGTAGACAAGTTAATAGATCACAGTTCTGGATTCCAACTGTGGTCTACTAGTTAATAGACAAGTTAGTAGACAAGTCAGTAGACTAGTTAGTAGACTAGTTAGTAGACAAGTTAGTAGACTAGTTAGTAGACAAGTTAATAGATCACAGTTCTGGATTCCAACTGTGGTCTACTAGTTAGTAGACAAGTTAATAGACCACAGTGGTATACTAGTTAGTAGACAAGTTAATAGACCACAGTTCTGGATTCCAACTGTGGTCTACTAGTTAATAGACAAGTTAGTAGACTAGTTAGTAGACTAGTTAGTAGACTAGTTAGTAGACAAGTTAGTAGACAAGTTAATAGATCACAGTTCTGGATTCCAACTGTGGTCTACTAGTTAGTAGACAAGTTAATAGATCACAGTTCTGGATTCCAACTGTGGTCTACTAGTTAGTAGACAAGTTAATAGATCACAGTTCTGGATTCCAACTGTGGTCTACTAGTTAGTAGACAAGTTAGTAGACAAGTTAATAGACCACAGTGGTATACTAGTTAGTAGACAAGTTAATAAACCACAGTTCTGGATTCCAACTGTGGTCTACTAGTTAGTAGACTAGTTAGTAGACTAGTTAGTAGACTAGTTAGTAGACTAGTTAGTAGACTAGTTAGTAGACAAGTTAGTAGACAAGTTAATAGATCACAGTTCTGGATTCCAACTGTGGTCTACTAGTTAGTAGACAAGTTAATAGATCACAGTTCTGGATTCCAACTGTGGTCTACTAGTTAGTAGACAAGTTAATAGATCACAGTTCTGGATTCCAACTGTGGTCTACTAGTTAGTAGACAAGTTAGTAGACAAGTTAATAGACCACAGTGGTATACTAGTTAGTAGACAAGTTAATAAACCACAGTTCTGGATTCCAACTGTGGTCTACTAGTTAGTAGACTAGTTAGTAGACTAGTTAGTAGACAAGTTAGTAGACAAGTTAGTAGACCACAGTTCTGGATTCCAACTGTGGTCTACTAGTTAATAGACTAGTTAGTAGACAAGTTAGTAGACTAGTTAGTAGACTAGTTAATAGACTAGTTAGTAGACCACAGTTCTGTATTCCAACTGTGGTCTACTAGTTAATAGACTAGTTAATAAACTAGTTAGTAGACTAGTTAGTAGACAAGTTAGTAGACAAGTTAGTAGACCACAGTTCTGGATTCCAACTGTGGTCTACTAGTTATTATATTATACCAGTATATTGATGGTGGAAATCGAGGGATCTGATTGGTCTAGACATCGAGCTAGCGCGTCTAAAACGAGTGATAATGCACTGCTGGTACGATAATGCACTGCTGGCACGCGTCCAAATTTTGTTCGTCTACGAGCATTGAGTTGTAGTCCGCCGTGATACTGATAGTGAACTCTTCGAATTGTCAGAGGAGGATTTTCTCTCAATGAGACAATATTTTATGAGAAATTATGAAGGAAATTTCGAAAGCAACCCAGTCATCGCGTATTTGTTCAAATCATCGCCTTCTACATGTACTAAGGTCAAGGCGCTAGGCATGCACGAGATCGGTCGCGGTCCCAGCCTCGGCGCGGCGCGGCTGGAGTGGAAACATTGGTGAGCTGTCCTGTCCTGTCATAAAAATGAAGCAAGTGAAAGAGGTTACACTGGCCGACTTACCATTAATCTAAATAGAAATTTGTCTGGGATCCTGTCCTAGAGTATCAGTCATCAATCCGAGAGGGAAATCCTCAAACCCGAAAATCTACTGACGTAACTTCCAGTAATATAAATACATTGTAAATATCAACCTGCCGCCATGCCTATCGTCTCACTTCACCGAGTCGCGAATTCGGCCGGGAACGATCGAAGCACGCTGTATTTAATAAACCACTTCAAGTTTATACCTTGAGTCAAACAGGTTGTTTATTCATCACTGTGCACTTTTAATGAGCCGATCAATGTACAGATTATCCCTAGAAACGACGAGCAGATAAAATAAATCCAGTCGCTGCAAGATCAGCTGTCTTGAAAAGCAGCGTTATTGTTATGCAAATTAGACACAGAGGCGCATATGAAACGAGAAAACGTTAGTTCTTATCTTGTTTCCGATATTTTCAATATACTGGTATAATATAATAGCGATAAACCACCCCCTGGGGAAGGTATACCACTCGGTTTTGACCAGTGAACTCAATATATGCACTCGCTATCGCTCGTGCATATATTTCGTTCACTGGTCAAAACCTCTTGGTATACCATCCCCAGGGGGTGGTTTATTGCTTAAATAAACTAGTTAGTAGACTAGTTAGTAGACAAGTTGGTAGACAAGTTAGTAGACTAGTTAGTAGACAAGTTAGTAGACAAGTTAGTAGACAAGTTAATAGACCACAGTTCTGGATTCCAACTGTGGTCTACTAGTTAGTAGACTAGTTAGTAGACAAGTTAGTAGACTAGTTAGTAGACTAGTTAGTATACTAGTTAGTAGACCACAGTGGTATACTAGTTAGTAGACAAGTTAGTAGACAAGTTAGTATACTAGTTAGTAGACCACAGTGGTATACTAGTTAGTAGACAAGTTAATAGACCACAGTGGTATACTAGTTAGTAGACAAGTTAGTAGACTAGTTAGTAGACATGTTAATAGACCACAGTGGTATACTAGTTAGTAGACAAGTTAATAGACAAGTTAGTATACTAGTTAGTAGACCACAGTGGTATACTAGTTAGTAGACAAGTTAATAGACCACAGTGGTATACTAGTTAGTAGACAAGTTAGTAGGCCACAGTTCTGGATTCCAACTGTGGTCTATTAGTTAGTAGACAAGTTAATATACCACAATTCTGGATTCCCACTGTGGTCAACTAGTTAATAAACTAGTTAGTAGACCACAGTTCTGGATTCCAACTGTGGTCTACTAGTTAATAAACTAGTTAGTAGACAAGTTAGTAGACTAGTTAGTAGACAAGTTAGTAGACAAGTTAGTAGACCACAGTTCTGGATTCCAACTGTGGTCTACTAGTTAATAGACTAGTTAATAGACAAGTTAGTAGACTAGTTAGTAGACTAGTTAATAGACTAGTTAGTAGACCACAGTTCTGGATTCCAACTGTGGTCTACTAGTTAATAAACTAGTTAGTAGACAAGTTAGTAGACTAGTTAGTAGACAAGTTAATAGACCACAGTTCTGGATTCCAACTGTGGTCTACTAGTTAGTAGACAGGTTAATAGACAAGTTAGTAGACAAGTTAATAGACTAGTTAGTAGACTAGTTAATAGACAAGTTAGTAGACTAGTTAATAGACCACAGTGGTATACTAGTTAGTAGACAAGTTAATAAACCACAGTTCTGGATTCCAACTGTGGTCTACTAGTTAGTAGACTAGTTAGTAGACTAGTTAGTAGACTAGTTAGTAGACAAGTTAATAGACCACAGTTCTGGATTCCAACTGTGGTCAACTAGTTAATAGACTAGTTAGTAGACAAGTTAGTAGACAAGTTAGTAGACCACAGTTCTGGATTCCAACTGTGGTCTACTAGTTAATAGACTAGTTAGTAGACAAGTTAGTAGACTAGTTAGTAGACTAGTTAATAGACTAGTTAGTAGACCACAGTTCTGTATTCCAACTGTGGTCTACTAGTTAATAGACTAGTTAATAAACTAGTTAGTAGACTAGTTAGTAGACAAGTTAGTAGACAAGTTAGTAGACCACAGTTCTGGATTCCAACTGTGGTCTACTAGTTAATAAACTAGTTAGTAGACTAGTTAGTAGACAAGTTGGTAGACAAGTTAGTAGACTAGTTAGTAGACAAGTTAGTAGACAAGTTAGTAGACAAGTTAATAGACCACAGTTCTGGATTCCAACTGTGGTCTACTAGTTAGTAGACTAGTTAGTAGACAAGTTAGTAGACTAGTTAGTAGACTAGTTAGTATACTAGTTAGTAGACCACAGTGGTATACTAGTTAGTAGACAAGTTAGTAGACAAGTTAGTATACTAGTTAGTAGACCACAGTGGTATACTAGTTAGTAGACAAGTTAATAGACCACAGTGGTATACTAGTTAGTAGACAAGTTAGTAGACTAGTTAGTAGACATGTTAATAGACCACAGTGGTATACTAGTTAGTAGACAAGTTAATAGACAAGTTAGTATACTAGTTAGTAGACCACAGTGGTATACTAGTTAGTAGACAAGTTAATAGACCACAGTTCTGGATTCCAACTGTGGTCTACTAGTTAGTAGACAAGTTAATAGACCACAGTGGTATACTAGTTAGTAGACAAGTTAGTAGGCCACAGTTCTGGATTCCAACTGTGGTCTATTAGTTAGTAGACAAGTTAATATACCACAATTCTGGATTCCCACTGTGGTCAACTAGTTAATAAACTAGTTAGTAGACCACAGTTCTGGATTCCAACTGTGGTCTACTAGTTAATAAACTAGTTAGTAGACAAGTTAGTAGACTAGTTAGTAGACAAGTTAGTAGACAAGTTAGTAGACCACAGTTCTGGATTCCAACTGTGGTCTACTAGTTAATAGACTAGTTAATAGACAAGTTAGTAGACTAGTTAGTAGACTAGTTAATAGACTAGTTAGTAGACCACAGTTCTAGATTCCAACTGTGGTCTACTAGTTAATAAACTAGTTAGTAGACAAGTTAGTAGACTAGTTAGTAGACAAGTTAATAGACCACAGTTCTGGATTCCAACTGTGGTCTACTAGTTAGTAGACAAGTTAATAGACAAGTTAGTAGACAAGTTAATAGACTAGTTAGTAGACTAGTTAATAGACAAGTTAGTAGACTAGTTAATAGACCACAGTGGTATACTAGATAATAGACTAGTTAGTAGACAAGTTAGTAGACAAGTTAATAGACTAGCTAGTTAGTAGACCACAGTTAGTAGACTAGTTAGTAGACTAGTTAGTAGACAAGTTAATAGACAAGTTAGTAGACAAGTTAATAGACCACAGTTCTGGATTCCAACTGTGGTCTACTAGTTAGTAGACTAGTTAGTAGACAAGTTAATAGACAAGTTAGTAGACTAGTTAGTAGACTAGTTAGTAGACAAGTTAATAGACAAGTTAGTAGACAAGTTAATAGACAAGTTAGTAGACCACAGTTCTGGATTCCAACTGTGGTCTACTAGTTAGTAGACAAGTTAATAGACAAGTTAGTAGACTAGTTAGTAGACTAGTTAGTAGACAAGTTAATAGACAAGTTAGTAGACAAGTTAATAGACAAGTTAGTAGACCACAGTTCTGGATTCCAACTGTGGTCTACTAGTTAGTAGACAAGTTAATAGACAAGTTAGTAGACTAGTTAGTAGACTAGTTAATAGACTAGTTAGTAGACCACAGTTCTGGATTCCAACTGTGGTCTACTAGTTAATAGACTAGTTAATAGACAAGTTAGTAGACTAGTTAGTAGACTAGTTAATAGACTAGTTAGTAGACCACAGTTCTGGATTCCAACTGTGGTCTACTAGTTAATAAACTAGTTAGTAGACAAGTTAGTAGACTAGTTAGTAGACAAGTTAATAGACCACAGTTCTGGATTCCAACTGTGGTCTACTAGTTAGTAGACAAGTTAATAGACAAGTTAGTAGACAAGTTAATAGACAAGTTAGTAGACCACAGTTCTGGATTCCAACTGTGGTCTACTAGTTAGTAGACAAGTTAATAGACAAGTTAGTAGACTAGTTAGTAGACTAGTTAATAGACTAGTTAGTAGACCACAGTTCTGGATTCCAACTGTGGTCTACTAGTTAATAAACTAGTTAGTAGACAAGTTAGTAGACTAGTTAGTAGACAAGTTAATAGACCACAGTTCTGGATTCCAACTGTGGTCTACTGGTTAGTAGACAAGTTAATAGACAAGTTAGTAGACAAGTCAATAGACTAGTTAGTAGACTAGTTAATAGACAAGTTAGTAGACTAGTTAATAGACCACAGTGGTGTACTAGATAATAGACTAGTTAGTAGACAAGTTAGTAGACAAGTTAATAGACTAGCTAGTTAGTAGACCACAGTGGTATACTAGTTAGTAGACAAGTTAGTAGACAAGTTAATAGACCACAGTTGGAATCCAGACTATGTATGACAGTATGGATAATGTTGTGGAGATCATGACCACGGTCCCAACAATGTCGGAAGAGTGCCAATCTAATCGTTTGGAATTGTGGCCTTCAGCTCAGCCCCCCCCCCCCCCGGGCTCAGCCAATGAAATCCAAACACAGGTATTTATTAATGCAGTGGTTTCACACACATGCACAACATAGCGGTAGCAGTGGGAAATAACCAATGCCTTTAAATCGTTCAACATGGTGGCAGCGGTGGGATCAAGTCCTTACCAATGATTCTGCGAATCGTATCCTTTCCACGTTTTGAACTACTTAAACAGGGGGAGGGTCATGTTTTAGGAAAAGAAAGTTGAGGGAGGGTATCCTTTTTAGCACGACAAAATCGGGGGAGGGTCACATTTCTAATACGCAACTGCCCGATCCTGAATTCCCCTGGCCCCCTTGTAACCTAAATTTAAAGATTCTACTGCTGTACAAAAGTATAATTCATGACACCTCTAGCATTACGTTACATGTCACGTGACACTTGATCAAGCGTGAGCGAACTATCTCCGACACTTGTAAACGCCAACTGCCAGTTGAAAATCATGATATCGCACTTTGGTTGTCCCGGAAACGACAAGCATGCCGCAATGTCATAATACTATACAGAAGTTATGAAAAAAACACTACGGTAGTTATCACAACTTCAAAAATCACTTAAATACCATGTTGTGAATAAATTTCTGTCTCATCGACAGGGTTATTGCCTTCTTGTCGTGTTTACTTTTTTCCCGCGTAATCTGTTGAACGACATTTTCACCCACCCTAAAAATAGCATGTACGACATGAAGGGTAAATTTCATATCAGTCTATTCCTCTTGGCTATGGCAAAGTCAAGATTTATCGTAATAGTAGTAGGTTGTATTCTGACAGGAGTTGGTTCCACGTCTATTCACGTTGGCTGTAGTCTGGTTCCTATACAGTATCGTTACGATTTATACCTTCACTCATATGTGGTTAGAAACCACAGTTGGCATCCGACTAGGTTGCTTGTATCCGTCTTCCAGTATACCAGTCAAACCTGTAAGAGATCAACTAGCTAGGTTAATGTGTTCGTGTGTCCCTCCATCGAGCTCACCGCCGAACTCCAAAGTTAGTGCTGCAGCAGAGGCCAGAAATATGCCTAGTTTTTGAGATACCGCAACCGTAAGTATCCAGCATAATAATATATATCAAAATGTTCATTAGAGTCTCAGGAATATGGAAATTCTTACAAATTAAGTTAGAGCACAATATGTAACATGGTGTAGGAAGACTCAGACCAACATTTGTTAAAAGATACATTGTGTTGGGTTTGTGAATCATATTAAAGTTGGAATGTGCTTAGGTTGAACACGTATCAGGAGCCATTCTTCCCGCAAAATGTGCGTGTTACTATGGCAACGAACATGTTTTGAGCCAAAATCACATTTTGTCTTCCAGTAGTTCAGTAATGGAAACCTGGAGAGTAACTTAATGTCTTCCTTTTCAGGACAGCTTTGTCCTGACAATAATGCAAGGTTTCAAATTCTTCGATAGAGTCTAACAAATAAGGAAATATATGACGACAGAACTGGAGCCTGTAGACTGTCGACAGTCCGCTCGCGCCCTTTTTGCTACGTTTTATCTAAAACTAAAGTCGTCGCCGCGCCCCGATCCGGAGCAATTATGATAATCGCATACTGATAGCGAGGGCTTCGGCCTATGGAGTCTGATACAAAGAAAGTTACATCACTTTTGTAACATGATGCCGGAAGACTATGATCGACATCTGTTCGGATGACATACAGGTACTATGTGATGGGTTGGTGTATCACGTTAACGATTGAATGTGTTTAGGTTGGATATTTATTATTTTGTGTGTATCAGCCGTCACACAAGACCATTCGTCCAAAAAACATGCATGTCACCATGTCAACGACCATGCTTTGTGCCAAAATCCCATTTCGTTTTCCTGTAGTTCAACAATGGAAACCTTGAGAGTCACATTATTTGTTTCAATGTAAGTCGTAACACATGTTTTAATACCAATATTTATATATATATATCAAAATTATATTTATCAAACTCTTTGTTAGAGTATCACAAATAAGGAAATGTATGATGACAGACCCGGAGACTAAGCTTAATACTTAGAAAGTTAGGACACATTTTGCAACATGGTGTAGGAAGACTAAAATCAACATTTATTCAGATAACATACAGGTTCTATGTGTCGGGCTCGTGCACCATGTTTTGAGCAAAATCACATTTCGTCTTCCTGTAATCCAGCAATGGAAACCTGGACAGTCACCTAAAGTTTTAGAGGGTGGTTTTAACCTGAAAATAACTAATGAGGGTTCCACACATCAAACTCTTTGTTTGAGTCTAAGAATTACGGAAATATATGATGACAGACCTGGAGTCTAACACAAATAATGTTACAACACTTTCTTCACCATGATGAAGAAATACTCAGACGAATGTTGACCAGTACAGGATACTGTGTGTTGTTGTTGTTGTTGTTGTTGTTGTTGTTTAGATCGAATGTGTAGGTTTATATTAGAGAGATAAGATTTTTTCTAAGTAACAACTACATGTAGTACATGTTTACAAGAATTAAAACTTGCCACTGCACTGTCTACATAATATTGACCTTTTATAAATGATCGAATATATCTTTTATATAGCAACACACTAAACAATGTCAGCTCAAAGTGAAGTGATGTCACAGTTATACCTAGTGCAACACACTAAATAATGTCAGCTCAAAGTGAAGTAATGTCACAGTTATACCTAGTGCAACACACTAAATAATGTCAGCTCAAAGTGAAGTAATGTCACCGTTATACCTAGTGCAACACACTAAATAATGTCAGCTCAAAGTGAAGTAATGTCACAGTCTATTTGTAATTTGAACTGTCATTTCAATTTTTTATCATCATACATTTCATCATTCCTTAGACTTCCAAAGAGTTGATTTATGGTGACCCTTAGTTTTCAGGTTGTAATTCATCACGAACTTAGAATATTGTATGGTTTCTCCTGTGGCATGTGACCTACATGCAAGGAACATCGATGTGGAAATTTGCTAAATTATTGGCAGCTGCGATGGTGACAGTGAACAATGCAATGGTGTTCATTGCATAGATAAAAAGAGGGGTGGATAGCGATGTAGACAAATATTAAACTATATTGATACATATATGATACATATAGCAAATACGATTACAGCAACAGCCATATAGTACCAGTGCACTTTGTTAACATTACAGCAATGGGTCAAGCATTCAAATATGAAAAAAGCACATTCATAAAGAAAACCAAAAGTATTTTGTGTAAAGATAAAATTGATAGGTATGAATCAGCTTGCCGAAAAAATGTCATCTAAAAACTACAAACTACTATTGCCCAAATTCTACAGTTGTATTACAATGTGTTTTTTTTCTGATTTGTTGTTCATCAATATCTATTGTCTGCTTTCATAGGAACAACGACGTGAGACTTTGTTATATGTAGTCATGGTATCATACTTGTGTTGTTGTGCTTATAATGGTATGTATTTGTTTATACACAGTATTTTATAATTTAATGACAATGGTGATGTAACAAAAATAACCTATATTTGGTTTAAGTTTTGCAACACCCCAAAATATCACCTCAAATGTGAAGGAATGACACAGTCTATTGAATCTGTCATTTAACTGTTTTGCATTAATTTTTTAAAGTTTATCATCATGCATTTCATCATTCCCTAGACTTAAACAAAGAGTTTTATGTATGACATGCTGATTGTAGTTGCACATCAAACTCTAGACTTTCTCACAGTCCTTGGAGCTTCGCTTTACTAAAATTAACGCTAAATGAATTATTTTGTATGTACCGATACCATCTACATAATGTACTCCATGACCGTACTCGAATATCCTTGTACTGTGCGCCCTCATCGACCACGATAGAGATAACTATTCGTTGACGAGTGACTGCGACACTCCGTGTTTTCGCGGGCTTGAGCGTCGCAGTCACACATCAACGAATGGTTATATCTATCATGGTCGATGAGGGCGCACAGTACAAGGATATTCGAGTACGGTTATATAGCTGGCATCGGTACATACAAAATAATTCGTTTAGCTTTAATTTTAGTAAAGCGAAGCTCCGAGGGCTGTGAGAGAGTCTAATCAAACTCCAGGCAATTGTCTGGTTTGTCATGCGGCACCCAAGGAACAAGGTTTGAGACTTTGCTAAATTCTCGGTAGTTGTCATGGTAACACGTTTTGTGAAATAATAATGATTTCTTTGTACAGATTAATACTCATTATCACTAAAATAACATGTACACATTCGATGTAAAACCGACATCGACACGATCATAGTAGTTGGTATCGATCAATGTTCGCCCGAGTCTTCCTACATTATGTTACAAAAAGCGTTGTAACTTTCTCTGTACCAGTCTCTAGATCTGTCATCATATATTTCTTTTTTTTGTTACACTCTCAAAAAGAGTTTGATATATGGAAACCGTACACTATGTTCATCCTGTTTTGAAATTTTGGATAGGGGGATCATTGTGTTTTAGATTTTAATGTAAGAAAAAATACATCTCTACTCGTGGGTGAACACAGATTTATTCTTGTCCCTGTTTCTTACCTGTATTCTTTAATCACCTGCATGGAGTGATACACAAACATTAGTAAATATACACATACATATGTATTACCTACCACACTAGTTACAGAACATATCATGTAAATACTCGGCTGGTTCACAATCAATGACCAATGCTTCACATATATTGCAAAAGTTGAAAGTTCTGTATTATGGTAATATTCATAAATAATTTATAAAAGACGTTAATCTAAATTGTTCTACTCCAGTATGAAAGGATTTATTTATTTCAAAAGAATAGGGCCACCGCCATCATCGTTCAACGAAAAGAAGATAAATATTACAGTAACTTTTGGAACACAATGACGAATAAAATAGAAATTACAAAGATAGTAACGTCTTCTCTCCGAGTAAGAATGCTTTAAGCCAATATGTTACACATCTTTTCAATGTACGTACAACAAAGTGGAACCCTGTCACACTCACCCAAAATAGCTTCAGTATTTGTGCTACACCCGACCCCTAATAAAAACCTACAAAATCGGAGATGATTTCTTTCTATTGTTGTGGAGAATTCATGACCATAACAGAGCACAGGTGCTACACAGCTGTCAAACAATTTGAATGAACTATGCACCAGTGGACATACCACTCAGTTTCTTTATAACAATTTGTATCTGAGTTAATGCCTTTCTGGGTTTAGAGGCAAGTTCACTTTTGGCAGGTGACCATGACAAACGTGAGGACAACAAAAGTCCAAGAAAGTTGTAGTGCTTGGCACATTTAATTTTTTTTTGCACTTTTCTGTAATTTGATAATGCCACCATTTCTGAAAACTAAAATTTTTGTTTTATCGAAATTAACAGTCATACATCAATGCTTACAAAACAGTTCAAGCTGGTTAATTTTACGTTGTAAAACGTGGTAGGATCGGCACTATCATTGACATCATCTGCGTACATTAATAGGCCTATGTTTGGAAAATCATCTGTCAGAAATATTCCATCACGTTCAGTCTTTCTCATGTAATTACTTAATTCATTAATAAATAAACTGAAAAGTAAAGGACTAAACATACAGCCTTGTATTGTACCAACCCCGCAATTGAAATAACTGGTGATTCCAATTTTGAGTACATTGAGCGTAACACACGAAGCACACGACCATGGAGGCCATATGAAATTAGTCTATACCATAAATAGTCATGACGTACACAATTGAATGCTTATGAAAGGATTTATACACATTGTATACTTTCTATTTCTGACACTACATGTTATCGACACTAAAATCACCACATCTTATCAGATTCATTATAGGTATGAGCACCTAAAGTTCTTTAACATACCAGTGACTTGACTTTACTAGTAATGTCATTATACCAGTGACTTGACTTTACTAGTAATGTCATTATACCAATGTTACAGCCACTATCTGCCCCATTTTTACGTGTCATTTAAAACTAAATCTAATCTAGCTTTTCAACGCTCTGAAATATTACCTCAAAGGCTGTCAATAACCTAAAAATCGCCTTAACAGAGCCGACAAAATCTTCAGATCTGCTAGGGGAGACCCCCTACGACTCCCTCAACCCCAGTCACTCATGTAGTCAACGAACAATCAGATGCACTAACCTTTTACTGTCATAAATTCATAATGGTATTCAACTTTAATAAGTGTCAAAAGACATATTCTAGGGGAAACCCGTAAGACCCCCATGAGAGGTGTACATACTTGTCTATTACTGTCAACATAGTATTAACCTCTCAAGCCTGTGTCGTCGATACTTTAGTATGATTCATATATTTACTCTGTGTCGTCGATACTTTAGTATGATGCATATATTTACTCTGTGTCGTCGATACTTTAGTATGATTCATATATTTACTCTGTGTCGTCGATACTTTAGTATGATGCATATATTTACTGTGTCGTCGATACTTTAGTATGATGCATATATTTACTCTGTGTCGTCGATACTTTAGTATGATGCATATATTTACCCTGTGTCGTCGATACTTTAGTATGATGCATATATTTACCCTGTGTCGTCGATACTTTAGTATGATGCATATATTTACCCTGTGTCGTCGATACTTTAGTATGATGCATATATTTACCCTGTGTCGTCGATACTTTAGTATGATGCATATATTTACTCTGTGTCGTCGATACTTTAGTATGATTCATATATTTACTCTGTGTCGTCGATACTTTAGTATGATGCATATATTTACTCTGTGTCGTCGATACTTTAGTATGATGCATATATTTACCCTGTGTCGTCGATACTTTAGTATGATGCATATATTTACTCTGTGTCGTCGATACTTTAGTATGATTCATATATTTACTCTGTGTCGTCGATACTTTAGTATGATTCATATATTTACTCTGTGTCGTCGATACTTTAGTATGATGCATATATTTACCCTGTGTCGTCGATACTTTAGTATGATTCATATATTTACCCTGTGTCGTCGATACTTTAGTATGATTCATATATTTACTCTGTGTCGTCGATACTTTAGTATGATGCATATATTTACCCTGTGTCGTCGATACTTTATTATGATGCATATATTTACCCTGTGTCGTCGATACTTTAGTATGATTCATATATTTACTCTGTGTCGTCGATACTTTAGTATGATGCATATATTTACTCTGTGTCGTCGATACTTTAGTATGATGCATATATTTACCCTGTGTCGTCGATACTTTAGTATGATTCATATATTTACTCTGTGTCGTCGATACTTTAGTATGATGCATATATTTACTCTGTGTCGTCGATACTTTAGTATGATGCATATATTTACTCTGTGTCGTCGATACTTTAGTATGATTCATATATTTACTCTGTGTCGTCGATACTTTAGTATGATTCATATATTTCACTTCTGTACGAGATACATAAACATCCCTGTTACCTGATTTTCACTTCTGTACGAGATACATAAACATCCCTGTTACCTGATTTTCACTTCTGTACGAGATACATAAGCATTCCTGTTACCTGATTTTCGCCAATATCAATATGAAAATATCTGTAATAAATACAATACCTTTCTTATATAAAATGGAAATGAAAACCGACTTATTATTCATGAGAATTTCCGAATTATTCCACAGAACTTGTTATGAAACAAAGAGCGAACTACTACAGGGATACCTTCACTCCAAAATATGAATATTTCGTGGTAAAAATTTGACAAATTTTGAACTAATTTAATCTTGTAATTGCACCGAAAAACAAGCTTACCCCAAATTACTTTAAAAAGAAATTTGCAAGTAAACTTCCATTGATGTTTAATTTCTTCTGAAATAAAACGCTTTATCCATGAAATTCTAAAAGCTTTGTAAAGGGCAAAAATGTCAATCATGCCCAATCCACCGTCTTTAGTATCATCAATTAAAGAATTTCTACTAACTTTGTCAGGGCCCTTCCAGATAAATCTGTGGATTGCTCTATTAATGGCTTTGATATGAATATCATATTGAACAAATAAATAAACTTTGGAACCACAAAGGATGACACCAAGGTCCTTAATTGATGTGAACCGTGTGATTGGAATTGTATTAATTAAATAATTGAAAATTAACTTCTTAGTCTTATTCGTGAAACTGATAAAGCCACATTTTTCAATATTTAGTTTCAGCTTCCATGTTGAACACCAATAAACAACCCTGTCTAAATCATCCTGCAACAATGCGCAGTCAGAAATTGACTGGACTGTTTTATAAAGCTTCGAATCATCGGCATATAAAATTGCATTGGATGACCGAGCACATGCTGACAAATCATTAACATACAAAATAAATAACAGGGGACCAATAATAGACCCCTGAGGCACACCAGATAAAACTGGGCACTATTTTGAAAAGCTTCCCTCAACAACAGTTCTCTGAGAGCGATCAGACAGATATGAATCAAGCCACCTACTGCAATTTCCCGGAACCGAAGGAAGAAAGTTGTGAGTGAGTAATTTTTGAGAAATTGAATCAAACGCTTTATAAATTGAATCGGTTTGTAATTTGTTATTGAATGCAGTTGATATAAAATCGGTGTAGGTGACCAGATTAGTCTCAACGCTTCTCCCAAGAACAAAACCATGTTGATCATCAGAAATCACATTAGTAACATGACTATATAAGTTCTTAAAAATGATCTTCTCGAAAACTTTACTAAATATAGGTAACAATGAAACAGGTCTGTAATTTCTTATATCCTGCTTATTAACCTTCTTAAAAATTGGCACCACATTGCTACGTTTAAAAAACGTCGGAAAAATTCCGGATCTAAGAGATTTATCATATATATAAGTTAGAGGAAAAGCCAGTTCCTCGGCACACTTTTTTAAAATTACACCTGATATATTATCAAATCCACAAGCTTTGTTAACATCAGTAGAAAGTAGTAATGTCATCACGTCATCATAACATGTGTAAATATTGCTCAAGATGTCATCCTTTACGGGAGTTATATCAGGTAGGTTTGGTTCATCAAATTTACTAAAAACAGATTCAAAACAATCATTAAAACCTTCAGCAATTAACATTGGTGAATCGTATACAGTATCCGCATGTTTCATGACCTTTGGAATTGAACTAGATTTTCATTTTTTAGCAACAAGACCCCAGAAACGTTTTGGATTATGTTGTAAGGATGATTCAATCTGCTCTACGTATTCACAATATTTGACGTTTTTTCAACTTTTTAAATTCTGACCTTAGCTGGGAAAAAGTTTCATAATCCGCAGGATTTCCAAATTTTTAAAATCTACGATGAGTATCCGCCTTCTCCTTCAGCAGAGAAATTAGATCCGCATCGAACCATGGAGGAAATTTGCGCCCTCTAAGCTTTAT
Organism: Glandiceps talaboti; assembly: GCF_964340395.1. Classification (NCBI taxonomy): domain Eukaryota; kingdom Metazoa; phylum Hemichordata; class Enteropneusta; family Spengelidae; genus Glandiceps; species Glandiceps talaboti. The sequence continues at coordinate 24,459,948 of NC_135559.1, forward strand.
TTTAGGAACACTTTGATCTATTGCACTGTATAAAATATCATAAAAACACTGTACACATTGATCGAGGTCTTCAATGTCAAGAATTGTTGACCACGATATACATGACAAAATGTAACAATTTGAGGGGGACCTCTTTTGTTAACGTAACGCTCCTCCAATATTACTCTCTCTTTCTCTCTACTCCGTACACGGGATCGACTTGGACTTTTAGGGAATTGGCTCAGATCATTTAGAAGTGGCCACGGAGCAGATCGAAGTTCATCGTCTAGGCCGTCTCTTCCAAAGAATGAATTCGAACTTTATTATTCCATTAAATTCTTATAAACATAAAATATACAATACTCAAATGATTGGGTGATAAAATAATCAACACCATAAATGAATAAAACGGAATGCAAATAATATTGACAAATATGAAAACTAGGTAAACAATGTGATCACGTCATTGTTCTTCCAACTGTCTGTAATCAGTCATTATTTGACACTTGATCCTATAATAACTTAATGAATAATGTTGTCATCTTAGAAGAATACTATTCGCGATATGCAAACATTTGTTCTAATTATTATTTCATGACAGCTGAGAGTTCACGGTGATATCGCAAAACATCAAAACTTTGCGAATATTAAAAAGTTGTATTCTGTCATCCGTAACACTTGCATGAAATGATATAGGCTGTTAGTCCTGCTTGCATACAGAGTAAGTCGGCCGTTGGTAATAGAAAGAAAAGGTGATATGTGATTGGTCAATCACAGTCACATGATGTGACGTCATCAGAGGTCAATAATTTGAAATGTAAATCGAAAACGAATTTGAAATGAAAATCGATTTGCAAATGGAAGTGAAAACGAATTTGAAATGGAAATCGATTTGCAAATGAAAGTGAAAACGAATTCGAAATGAAAATTAATTTGCAAATGAAAATGGAAGTGAATTTGAAATGGAAATCGATTTGCAAATGAAAATGGAAGTGAAAACGAATTTGAAATGAAAATGAATTTGCAAATGAAAGTGAAAACGAATTTGAAATGAAAATCGATTTGCAAATGAAAATGGAAGTGAAAATGAATTTGCAATGAAAATCAATTTGCAAATGAAAGTGAAAATGAATTTGAAATGAAAATCGATTTGTGAAATATTTTTTTCTTTTTCTCCTATTATTCTTCCTTTTTTTCGTTTTTTAAAATCAAAATTGATATGTGATATCATGAGCCTCCTCGGTTGCCGTAGTTGAATGAAACGCGTGCACCTGCAAGCAGGACTAGTATCCTGTCAGAATCGACAGACGGCGGGTACGTTTGCCTTTCTATTAGAGTGGCATCGACCCGGTTCTTCTGATTCAGAAATACTCAGATGACTTCTGTCGTTTAGATTTCAAAATCCGTTCAAGAGATTTCAAAAAGGACCGTGCACAAGCGGGGTTGCTAAAATACAAACTTCACGGTCACATCTGTTGTAAGTATTCATTGCAGACTTGAATGCCGTGTACATGTTTTGTTGTATTGTCATGTCACGTGTGTTGGCGATTTTTCGCCCAAAATTCAACATATAAATCTATACACTGAAAGTTTATTTTTATGACCAGACAGATTATTACGTTGCATAAGCTTGCACTCGAATGCACAACATGACAAACTTTCACAGACACAGACAAACTGATAAAAGAGTCGCGTGAACCACAGGGAAGCACATGTATGTGCATGAACCTACACATAGGGCCGGGGCCGGGTGTTGTTTTTGTATCAATTAATGTTTGTCAGTTTGATAGTGATAAGAAGTAGACTTTTTTTCGTTCTGATCACAGCCGTTTCTATATAACTCCTGCAATGGTAGTATATTTACAAATATTGCTTCTAATACAGAGTCAAAATCATTTAATTTGTATGTATACATATAATGGGAATATTGATTAACATTCAGTATATGCAATTGTCATGGGGAGGGTCATGTTTTATTTACAAAAGGGACAAAGTGACGGGTCACTTTTTACGAATGGAGAATGGGGGTAGGGTCATGTTTTTCTTAACAGACCATGTGTGATTTCCTGTAAATACTGAAGGCTCCCTTAGACTATTACATCCACTAATAATTGGCCTGCCGACGAATTTTGTTCCCGAGGGTGGCTCCGTGAACTTTGGGAAGCAAGTACAATTGTGGTGTTTGTATGATTTGCCAGTTCATTGGGTTAATATATGTGTTGTTGTCAGTTCGTTGGGTTAATATATGTGTTGTTGTCAGTTCGTTGGGTTAATATATGTGTTGTATGATTTGCCAGTTCGTTGGGTTAATATATGTGTTGTATGATTTGCCAGTTCATTGGGTTAATATATGTGTTGTTGTCAATCAAATGTCAGTTTTTATACATATATCTATAAGTTCCATCATTTTCATTGTATCATCTTCTTATACTTTGACATAGTATTTGTCATTTAGAAGATGATTTTCGCATTCCACAATGTAACCAGTTGTATTTATTATGGTAATGCCCCTCCCTTTATCGAAGGGTTTGATCGTTATCTCAGACTCATGATCTCGCGGTTCCTTGACAACGTACGGCACATTTCTTATCACGCCACATAGCATGTTGTCGCTGTTTGAGCTGAAGTGTAATTTTGTGATATTTCAACTCTAGTAGCTACTACACATTTTTCTAGTGCTGAGCAATCGGTAGTATGATTTGAACGGACATGGTTTTGTTAGTTTATTCCCCATTAAATATTTCAGACGCATTCTTGGTGAGAAATCGTCCATCTCCTCGGGTACATTACGGTCTGTGATTGTGTATAAAAAAAAATGATATGGTTAAAAGGTAAGATAGCATCTCCCAAACACTATGAAATTAACACCAGTACTTCACTACATAATGTTCTTTTAAATGCTAGTGAAATTTTTTTCTGTATGCAAAATTTGGTGATGACGTCATCATTTAAATGTCAAAAATTGCACGTGTTGGAACTATCAAAATCGGGAGGACAAAGACTCCAGGAATCGCCATAATGAGACATTATACATTATTTTCGATTGTTGTGCTACAATATCTATATAGAAATTCTAAATTAATAATTTTTCATTGTATGACTAGTTATCTTTATTTTTTAGCTATATTTGCATAACACTGGTAACTTCAACATCAGATTTACTAAAAAATGATTAAATTAGAAATTTCTTTCTACCTATATATAACATATCATATTGTATGATATAGTACTGTACTGAATCATAACATATATTGTATGATATAGTACTGTACTGAATCATAACATATCATATTGTATGATATAGTACAGAATGGAACCATACCATATCATATTGTGGTCTTTGATAAATTTTGAAACAAGCTACAATCTGTAAATTCTATCTAAAACGTCCCAAACGACCCATAAACGAGCCAAAACTAACCAAAACCAACCAAAAACGAGCCAAAACAAGCCAGGAATTGACTTCAATGTCTTCGACGGGCACACACTCACACTCCACATACAGACATCAGTGCACTGTGTTCAGCCATATTTGACACATACTTTGGCCGACTGAGGGCGCACTGTGCACTTTGGTACTGACATGAATAGCACTACTTGTACATACAGACCCCTGTCCACTATTAATTACTACCTTGTCTGGTAGATATTATTTATTTATAATAATAATTTGTAATTTCTTACTCTGTAATATAATAAATAAAATAAATAATTATATCATTATATTGCACAGCAACATGCCATAGCAAGCATGGCAAAGTGAATACAATACAGTCATTTAGCCAACTGCTGGAGGACTGTTTACATCAACAAGAAATTTTCCCAGAGGAAGTTTATCATCAGGTCAAATGTGCAAATAAATAAATATAGAACTGTATAGAAGCACTGCCTCGACTCCACACGTGTGTACATTTTCCTCAGTGAAAGAGAAACTTAATTTACTTTAAATTTAGTGTGTGGTTTTGAATGAATAAAGATGAGAAGTGAGTCTTATTTAATGATAACAATAAATAAATAGTATATAATATATAATTAAAATAATATATATAATATTTCTAATAATAATAAAGTTTATTTTAAAATTAACCACTCTACTTGTGGTAGTTTGTCATGCAGAGTTCAAAAAAATGGGGTCATTTTATGAACATGTGTTGCCATGGTAATCAAAATCACTTGTGCCAAATTTGACATAAAACATGGAAAAAAATTAAATTTGGCAAAACAATTTCCTTGTAATAATAATAATATTAATAATAATAATAACAATTATAATATATATATATATATATATATATATATATATATATATATATATATATATATATATATATATATATATATATATATATATATATATATATATATATATATATATATTATATGTTTAACACATATCAACTGAACATGTTTCAATCTCCAAACATTTAGATCTGTATTCTCGTTCTCTCTACGTTTCTGCCATTATGGTTATCAACTATTAATATATGATTAATTAAAATAATACACTAATATCGTTCCACCCTTAAATGTAAAAAATAACTTTTGTTTCCTATTGTTATTGTTATCTGAATATGGTGTGTGTATATGAATGGGTAGAGTTGGGGTTGATAGGCTTCAAGCTCTTTATCCTGCAAACAACTGTAATATCATTGTTCAGGTTGTATAACACTGCATTTAATCACAAAACCAAAGAACAACAAATCTGTTCCTTATACACTGATTTATTTACCATGTTAAACATCTCAAACAACATAAATTAAAAGTAAGGAAACTATAATATAAGAAAATCATGAAAACTGAAGTCTCGCAAGAAATAGTGGATGCGGAAACGCACATCAACTAAAAAAAGACTATAAAAATGTTCTTCCAATCTGTAATGGCTGTAGATCTGATGAGAAGAAACCAATAACACAGAGACTATATGGAAAACATAACTACCTGAACTAGACACTCACATATGAAAATAAAATTTAAAAATAAAATAAAAAATCTACTTACCCCACCTATTTTAAAATCGAATGTAATTGGAACCACACAATTTTCTTTATATGCCTAAGTACTTTAGGGACCAGTCAGTTTATCCAGCTGGGGGTGGGGTGGGGGTTGTTTGATTCTTCCATTGGGCTGACAAAAAGTCACTGACCCACCATCTGTAAAACCAAAAACCGACTGACCCCCCTATCACTTAATTCTAAAACATGATGCCCCCCCCAATATAATATTCACATGACAGGTATTTATTGATCATGACTCAACGTGGACTGCTTGACTGTCTTGCAAATACTTTATAAGATCCCAGGTTAGCACTATCATAATTATAATTATTGACTACACTGGGTAAATATATTCAAAAAGGAATTTAATAACATCTTGACAGTGAAAGGTAGGGGGAAGCTTGAGAAAGGAATATGTACATCTCTTATGTCTCTTATGTCTCCCCTAGAAGCCCAGGAGACTATTTAGACACTTTCAGAAATAATTCAAAGCTTTACAAGACGGCACCAATATGTAAAAAGCAACTACATAGGGTTGAACTATTTTTTAAATATAGTTTGATAGCATCTTGACAGTAAGCGAGAGAGGGAAGAGCGTGAGACTGGGATGTGTACATCTCTTATGGTCTCCCCCTAGAAGCCCTGGAGGTTTCTTACTTTAAAAGCCAATTTTAGGCTATATTCAAACCCTTTCAAGCAATAACTCAATCCATGCTTTACAAGACCATCAAGTATCAGAAACTATTCTTTATAACTTACATTGGGTTGAAATATGTTCTTAAAAAAGTTAAATGGCATCATTATAGTAAAGGTCGGCACATCTAATGGTAGTATCATTGGTAGTTTTAAGGCCATTTTTAGATTATCTTGGCAAACATTTCACATCATTAGAAGACAATATCATTTAATAGCATTAGGTGTAAATCTTTAAGAAAAGTTTAATACCATTATGACAGTAAAAAGATTAGTGCATCTGATTGTTGGTTGAATGCATGAGTGACCTCTGGGGATGAGGGGGTCCTGGTAGATCTGGATTTTTTCGTTTCTATTAAGGCAATGTTTAGGTTATTCATAGCCTTTGAGGTAATATTCCCAAGCTTTTAAAAGCTAACGTAACTGCAAATTTTAAATGAGTTTCCCATGTCACATAAAAATGGACCTGTAATATTGGTATAGGGGCATTAATATTGCATGTATAGTAAAGTCACTGGTATGTTATAGAACTTTAGGTGGTCATACCTAGTGTATAATAGAAACTGGAATCTGATGAGATGTGGTGATTTGTAGTGCCGATAACATGTAGTGTCCAAAATAGTAATCCCTTCTTACAAGTTCATACTGAAGAGTAGAACATTTTCGATTAACTACTTTTATAAACTATCTATGAAGATTACCATTATGAAACCTTCAAGTTCACCTTTGGCCCAATGTGCAATATAAGTGAAGCACTGATTGTGAAACAGCCAAACATTTACATTACATGTTCTGTAACTAGTGTGGTAGCTAGGTAATACATGTATATGTATATGTATAGTTATTTTAAGAATTGATGTAAGAAACAGGGACAAGAACAAATATTTACATGTACCACATTTCAGACAAGGCTATATGCCATTGTAGAAAAGGATTTTTTGATTCCATCACAATCCAAAACACAATGACCCCATCCATAATTTTCAAAACAGCATGACCCCCCTCAAAAAATAGTGTTACAATAGTATTTATATCACTAATACGGTAAGAAAGGTATGAGAACATGGCACGACAGGGATGTCATTTCAATGAATAAAACTGTGAATGGCTTTAATACTAGTATGTCACAATCAACCATACTTCCACAGATAAACAAGCATATTTTCAAATCAAAAGTGAACATAAATTAATGATAAGGCTTTTACATTAATCCATAAAATTATACTCCTGGTGTTATCAAAAAAGTAAGAAAATAAACATATAAAAGCTTTTCAATCTGTTTGTACTATAATTAAAAGCTACTGTCAAGGCTGGTCAGTACAGTACTATAAGTGCAGACGATATTAGGAGAAAAAAATCGAAATTGCCATCAAAAAATGTCCACTTGACCTGATTCCAACATTGTTGCTGAAACAATGCAAGGTAAAACTGTTCGTGATTATATCCGAAATAGTCAACTAGTCCCTCACACATGGAATAGTTCCACAATCACTAAAATATGGCAATTGTCACACCCATTCTCAAGAAGTCATGACTTGATTCTGACAGAACTACAGGCCTCGACCCATTTCAAACTTGCCCTTAATTCCTATCAAAGGTACTTGAGAAAGTGGTAGCTGCTTAACTCAATACATATTTATTTGTCCAACAGATTACTAGAACTTTTTCAATCAGATAATAGGAAATACATGTATCATAGAGATGTAGTACCAAGACAGCACTTGTCAACCTCAACGTCAACAATGATATTTGCATGGCTCTAGACTCAGGAAAAGGTGTCCTATTGGTCCTCTTACATCTGTCGGCTGCCTTTGATACCATACATGTAGATCATGATGTACTAATTTCAAGATTATCCAAGCTTGGTATTACAGGCTCTTCACCTTAGTAAGTTAGTGGTTCTCTTCAAAGACAGACAGCAGTCCATATTGGTACAGGGCATACTATCAGAAACCTAACATTTGCAGTGTGGAGTGCCACAAGGCTCTGTGCTTGGGTCACTCTTATTCTGTCTAGACATATCACCACTTGGAAAGCTAATCCAACACCACAGTCTCAATTTCCAACAATATGTAGATGACAACCAGGTTTATCAATATCTTTCCCAATCAGACATGACACGGTCAACAACAGTAACTAAGATGGAAACTGCTGCACATGATATCATAGCATGGATGACCAAAATAAAACTACAGCTAAATGATCGTAAAACCTAGGTCCTCCGTATAAGGTCTCAGTTCAACAGATTTCCTCATCCCATCAACCACATCAACATTGGATCGTGTTAGTGCAGTTAGTGGATTCAGCACATAACATTGGTCAGGTGTAACATTTGATGACCGTTATAATCTCAAGAAGCACATCTCTTTGACATGTAGATCAGTTCGTTTTCACCTCTGAACAATAAGTCACATACGCCAGTATCTTATAAAAGAAATTTGTCAGAAACTTGTTCATGTGCTTATGTCATCAAAACTTGTCTACTGCAATGCCCTTCTGTATGGGCTGCCAGCCAAAGACATTGTCCCTCTTCAACATGCCCAAAATATAGCAGCTAGGATTGTGTCATGTACAAAGAACACAGATCACATCACACCGGTTCTTTCTAACCTTCACTGGCTACCTGTTCATTACAGGATTCAATACAAAATACTACTGATCACCTACTAGGCACTCAATAACACTACTCATTGACTTGATAAACAGTAAACCCACAAACTCGTTCACTTCCCTCAAACAATAAAAGTCTACTTTATGTACCCCACTGTAATACAAAGTCATATGGTGAGCGTTTATTCTCGTGAGCAGTGCCAGTTTTATGTAGTTGTAAGAATCGATTTGAAAATTTAATTTTCCCGCGATTCGCAGTAAAGCGAGAATTTGTTGTCTCATCCACAAGCGGGTGTGGATGGCTTAGCAGCCAATTAGGTGTAGGAATGCCAGGTGTACGGTTGTCGTATAAAAGTAGTAGCATGCCGTTTGTCGGCAGTCTAGCGGTCTCTCTCAGCGCCTGCACACATTCATTTGGTTTTCAAATTGATAGTTAAGGTGATGCCTGTCACCTTTGCAAGTTAGCATATTAGTATTGGGCACAGGTTTCCAGAGTACTTTTTTCTAAATGATTTTTCCTGGACAGCTATATGCATTATTTGTTCGAATTGATAGTATTGTATGTAAAGAAAGCTGGCAGTTTGCTTTCGTATTCTAACGAACAACACATGTTATGTACATTGAATGCCATGTACCTTGCATTAAACGAGTACGTCGACACGGTCAGCACTGGAGCATTGCTTTCCCTAATACTGTGTAAGTGTTAGTGTGTGTAGAGTATTTGCACTCGGATGTGAAGAGACATTTATCATATTACATCTTGATGTATGCCCTCACATGGTGAGATACACAAATTGAAATAACTCAAGTGCTATGCTGTTACAAATACATGATACCCATTTAAAGAATGCATGACTGTGCTACAATTAAATATTAAGTGTTGGACACTTTGTGACCGTATTTATTGCAGTGCACTGAAGACACACAAACTGGGATATATGAAAAGATATGTCAAGTATTTATAAGCAAGTCTTTGTAGAAGACACAGGCCCCTTCAAATACATTCCTTCTATGTGACTAATTGAGACATGATTGCTGAATTTAGGTAACTGAACCTGAAGATCGAGGTCAAGGCCAAAGGTCAATGTCTCAAAATAAAGTTTAAATCTGGTGATATGGAGGTAGACACTTGAATGCAGTCTCTATGTATCAACATTTTTGAGTTCTGTAGCAAATCATGTTTGTTCACTACAAATGTGGCTGGCATTGAGTAAAAGGATATATGAGCACCAAAATTAATATATGTGCATGTTTATCTGTTTCTGTATTACCTATAGACAAGATCTATAAGAAATTAGTAATATGCAATAGCTTAATTTTTGATTGTCTACTGTGTAGGTCAATTGCAAGGTCAAGGTCAAAGGTCACTGTCATACAAGAAACTTGCATGTGATAAGACCTAAACAAATAATTGTTTGGTTCCAGTTACCTGACACCACCTAGCTTTTCACTGCCGACTCTAAACTTTTTTTTACGTATTCGCAAAAATCGCAGAAATAGTGGATGCAGAACTGACATCAACTAAAACCAGAGCTCAACTGATAATTCTTCCGTATGAGGGGAAACGTTGTTAATGTGCTTGCTGAGACTTTGAAATGTCTTTCTGTAATGTCGTACCTTTGTGCAATTATTATTTGTAGCAAGTTCACTTGAATTCAGTACAGTCCTGGTTATATATCTCTTATTGCAAAAGTTCATCAAATATGCAAATTAGCCATTGAATCGATACCATCATATCTTTGCTCAGTCAATATCTTTAGCAACTTTCATCAAATTTGGTGCAGTCTTTCTTGGAATAGGCACCAATTGCCAAAGTTCGTTAATTATGCAAATGAGCAATTAATTGACACCACTAAATTTCATTAAGAACTTTCATATCTCTGTATGATCAATATCTGTGGCAAGTTTCATCATACTTTGTGCAGTCTTTCTTGGTATAGGCCCTAATTGCAAAAAGTTTGTTAATTATGGAAATGAGGAATTAATTGACTCCACTAAATTCAATTAAAATCTATCACATTTCTGTATGATCAAAATCTGTGGCAAGTTTCATCAAATTTGTTAAAGCCATTCTGGATGCATAACATGAGTAACAAACATTCATTAATTATGCAAATGAGCTCTTAATTATCTTGACACAAGTTAACGTCTTTTAGTGCCTTTATATCTTTGTATGATGTGTAGATGTAGCAAGTTTCATTGAATTTGGTGCAGCCTTTATGCATATATAGCCCCACATGTGAAATCATTAATTATGCAAGCTGCTTCCACCAAAAACTAATCAGCCTGAGAATGCCACAGTCAATTGCAGAATATTTGCTACTGTCAGTACTTTTTGAGATATCAGTGGAACAAAATTTCTGCACAGACACACATACAGACATCACCACAACATTACCACAACACAGAGACCATTTGGAAAACAATGTAAAACCTGAACTAGACACTCACACAGAAAAAAAATATATAATAAAATAAAATACAAACAAAATCTACCCACCCCACCTGTTCTAAAATTGTGCGTTATCAGAACCACACTATTTTTTAGGCTAAATATGGGGTAGACACATGAATGGAGTGTCTATATATTACATTTTTTGAGTTACATAGTAATATGAGTTTTTACTACAAATATGGCTGCCATTCAGTAAAAGTCATGTAAGTGTTACAGATGACAGAATACAACTTTTTGATATTCGCTAAGTTTTGATGTTTTGCGAGGTCACCGTGAACTCTCAGCTGTCATGAATTAACACTTAAAACAAATGTTTGCATTGCGCGAATAGTATTCTTCTAAGATGACAACATTAAGTTATTATAAGATCAACAGTGTCAAATAATGACTGATTACAGACTGTTGGAAGAACAATGACGTGATCACATTGTTTAGCTAGTTTTCATATTTGTCAATATCATTTGCATTGAATTAAGGCGACGGCAATACTTCCGTTTTAGTCATTTATGGTGCTGATTACTTTATCACCCAATCATTTGAGTATTGTATATTTTATGTTTATAAGAATTTGATGGAATAATAAAATGATGGATTCAGTCTTTTGGAAGAGACGGTCTGGGGTCAGGAGCTTCGATCTGCTCCGTGGCCACTTCTAAATGATCCAAGTTAACCATGAACATTGTGTGTAGTCTGAGCTAATTCCCTAAAAGTCCAAGTCGATCCCGAGTACAGAGTGGAGAGAGAGAGAGAGTAACATGGAGGAGGGTTACCTAAACATTAGAGGTTACCCCCTACAAATTTGTTACATAAGCACCAAGATAATGCTTGTGTACAGTTGTCTTCTTCAATATTACTTGTAAACAAGTTTTCATAAGACATGTCATAGTAATCCCCCTCTCCCCGTCAAATAGACACTTTAATGTTGTGTCAATGTATTAACCTTTTTGAGTTAATTGGTAAATCATGATTGTTCACTACAAATATGGCTACAATATTGGGTAAAATGTGATATGAGCACCAAAAGGAATGCATGTGTATTTTTATCTGGTTTGGCATTATCTATAGACGTGATCTAAAAGACATTAGTCACACAACTGCTACAAAGTGCCTGCAATATGTAAGTAACAGAGGACAATAGCTATTTTTTCATGCATATTCATCTTAAGGAGGGGCTTGTAAAAATAACCACCAATGCGTTAACTGAAATGTGTGAATGACAACGTCGTATACACACTCATCAAACTCACAATTACCATAAACCGATAAGACATATTATATTATAGCATTACCAATTCCAGTGAATTTTGTGACGTCATCGCTGTACATTATTACTGATAATGTACTCCGTTATTGGGCATCGAGGCCCCGGAACGAGCATAACAATACAAGCTTATGTCCATAAGCTTATGTTCTGTTTCTTCATACGACTAGGTATTTTTTCGAAATGTATGTTGTTACTTATGATTGTCATTTCCACTTTTTAAAAATACAACGTATTCATGAAACAAATTTGTGTTCACAGCAGTTCACTGAAGTGTATATGTGTGTGTACGTGTACGTACGTGTGTCGCTGTGATTAGTATTCAGCTTCCGGGCTGAACATGGCAGACAATGTTCAGCGCTGTGTATATTATACGTTGTTTTGCTTTTCTCGGTCTACAAATTCACTGGAATTGGCAAAACTATAAAATAATAACAATAATGTACGCCCTCCCAGTCCATAATGGACTCAAGCAAACTTTGCACTCCATAATGGGCTCGGCTGTCGCCTCGCCCATTATGTCGTTCAAAGTTTGCTTTTGTCTATTATGGGCTGGGAGGGCGTACATTATTGTTTATGTAATGAAATAAGTGTGTTTGTCAACACCTGCATGCAGAGATTGAATATATTAAAGTATATATATATGCATACATGGCCCAACCCACCGCTTAATGTAATCTCAATGGAATGTCCGGTCTGAAAATGACATTTGCTAGACTGATCGGGCAAGCCCTCACTGCGAACTTCGTTTGCTTATAGTACCGAAAGAAAGCCCAAACGTCTAGCAGCAAGACTATAAAGTAATAGCTTAATTTGATGGTCTATTCATAGAGACTATGATTGAAGTTGTTTAGTTAAGGAGTATTTAATAGTGATTTTTACAACAAATATGGCTGCCATTCAGTTACCAGATTTAAACTGAATGCCTCTCATAAGGGAATCACTAATTATGCAAATAACTCATTAAACTAAAAAAAACCTATGGTAACAGGCTTTTTTTTTGACAAGCATGCTTTCTTAGGTTAATGTATGTAAGAGTGTATGATACTGCTTAATTACTGAATATCGTTCATTATTCAAAATAATCATTAAAGGTAAAAGTTGTAGCAACAAACTTCATAGGACAGGTACGTATTATTATGGTTGATATATGTATCATATTATATGAAATTTGAAGCTTGCATTTTTAAGATACAACATAGTTACCTAAAATCATTAATTATGCAAATTATTCATTAACACTGTAAGGTACATCAACTAACTTTATAGGACATACATAATTTGTTATGGTTAATGTATGTACTCAATTGTATTGAAATTGAAGTATGTATTCTTAAGATATAGCCTAATTACCAAAAATCATTAATTATGCAAATTATTCATTAACACTGTAAGGTACATCAACAAACTTGATAGGACATATGTGTTTGCTTATGGTTAACGTATGTACTAAATTATGTTGAATTTGAAGTATGCATTCTTAAGATATAGCCTAATTACCAAAAATAATTAATTATGCAAATAATTCATTAACGCTGTAAGGTACATCAACGAATTTTATAGGACAAATGTATGTTGTTATGTTTAACGAATATACTAAATTATATTGAAATTGAAGTATGCACTCTTAAGATATTGCGTAATTAGTTGATTTCATCTGGCTCAAAACCCTAATCAGGTCTAGCCATTACCCTAAGATTATATATTCCAAATTTCATTACAATTGAGCCAGCTGATTTTTAGAAAATGATGACACAGACACAGACAGACATTCCCCTTTTAATACCTTCCGTACCCTTACGGGAGGTAAAAATGTCATTTTCAGACCGGACATTCCATTGAGATTACATTAAGCGGTGGGTTGGGCCATGTATGCATATATATATACTTTAATATATTCAATCTCTGCATGCAGGTGTTGACAAACACACTTATTTCATTACATAAACAATAATGTACGCCCTCCCAGCCCATAATAGACAAAAGCAAACTTTGAACACCAAAAAGAATGTTTGTGTATAGTTCTTTTCTTCACTATTACTTGTAAACATGATTTAAAAGAAATTGGCAATATGTAAAATACTACAATGTGATAGGCAGGAATTGGATTGATTTTGATTATTAGCCTGAAAGTCGAGGTCTAGGTCAAAGGTCAAGGTCTCCAAAGAAAGTTTGCATCTGATAATATGAGGGCAGAATCTTGAATGGAGTCTTATGTATTACAGTTTTTGAGTTAATAAATAATGATTTTTAACTACAAATATGGCTGCCGTTCAGTAAAAATGATATGAGCAACAAGAAAATGCTTGTGTATTGTTCCTTTCTTCACTATTACTTGTAAACATGATTCAAAAGAAATTGGCAGTATGTAAACACTACAATGTGTCTGCTGTGATAGGCAAGAATTGGCTTGATTTTGATAATTGACTCTGAATGTCAAAGTCAATGTCAGAGATCAAGGTCTCAAAAGATAGCTCACATCTGATATTATGGTGGTAGACACTGGAATGGAGTGTCTGTGTATTATAGTTTTTTAGTTATGCAGTAAAAGTTGATTTTTAACTACAAATATGACTGCCATTTGGTCAGGTTTGCATACATCATAAAACAAAGTGATGTGCATATGTCACCTTTGTGCCAGGTTTGAAAGAAATCAGAAATTGCATGTCTGAGAAATGATGTATTACAGACGGATACATGGAGCCCATTGTAATAGTTCCCCTTTGGGTGACTAATAAAACTGTTTTGTTTGAATTGTGCCACATTCCATGGTGTATAGGAAATTCTACTGACAACTCTATCAACATAACATCAAATCATATACATTTGATTTATTTATTAATTAAGAGAGTCCAGTGATAAATACATACAATCAGGCAAAAATAAAACATATTGCACAAACCAGATACTGAAAGACATTAAAATATTTAACATAAAAGTGAATTGTTTGTAAAAAAATAGCGCCAATGGCATTGTAGCACAAGTGTAAAGTTTTTTAAAATGTTTATCTACATGCCACAATGTTATGTACAGGTGTGGGGCAAATGGTTAGAGTGGCTGGCTTTGAATCTGCAGATTGCAGGTTCGAGCCTGGTCGCTGCCATTTGTTTCTGAATGGCTAAAATCCCTTGGCAAGATTTGAACCATGATTGTGCCTCAGATAACCCACCTGTATAATTGGGTACCTGGTAAAATAGATTTAGGTCTTTGCTAGGGATAATAATAATAAGACCCTCAGGAAAAAGGGGCATTATATCCATGACGCTATCAAGTCTAAATAGCTTTTATTATTTTTATTTTTACAACTGAAGGGGCTTAATATTATATAATAATAAAAATCAGAGTTAAAAGGAATCTGGCAAATGTATGACAATGAATGTTAAAATCCTCAGCTGAAAATAATGAAACCAATACGTTTGCTAAACTGATAATGCGCCCAAGAAAACAATGATACAATTTTTTTTTTTTTTTTTTTAGATTTTTTTTAAAATATTTTTTTTGTGCTGGAATTGCTCCCAGCGATTTTGTCATGACAAATACACACAAATACACACAATTCTATAGAGATCCATTTAGGTTTGGCACTATGTGCCAGGGTTATATTGCACGCTCTATATCACATTGCTGTGAAACTGTCTAGGCTTTCCCAGTCAGTCCACAGGCTATCCCGGAGTCACCCAGGCCTGGCAAACATAGCACCTGCAGGCTCCGTGTGAGTAATCGTCCCCAACTTTTTGAGTCATTACTCCAGGAGTCCCCCCAAATTCTCACTTGTCTTGTGGGTGAGACACGGCTGAGTGATACAGCCAACCCATCGAGTCTGTAGAACACTCATCCTGGGTTTGGGTCGGTCACAGAAAAATCCCCTGTTTCCAGTGGGATTCAAACCCGTGACCTCCCGACTGCTAAACATGTGTGCTAACCACTACGCTACAGGGAGCCGGTAATGATACAATTTAATTTATATTGTTTTTACACATTTTTATAGGTTTTCTTTTTAATTATTGTTTTAATTTAAAATTGATGGTTGGTTGGATTTCCTATATTACACAATCACCTCTTTTGTTGTAACAAAATTTAATCAATGACGCATGTATGGTTAGGAATTTGATTCTTATATGGAGTTAGTTTCAAAATATTACCTGAATTGTCACATACACTCATATTTTCAAATTAGGAGTTGTTCTATGCATACTATGTATTTGAACATATGCACACTGAAGTATTTGACTTTGATAGAAGAATGCACATATGTACACTGAAGTATTTGACTTTGAAGAATGTACATATGAAGTATTTGACTTTGATAGAAGAATGTTTGTATGTCAGTACCATCCCTGTAACCTAGCAATCACTGCATAAGTGCTATATTGTAATTAATTGTTATCACTGCACTGTAGTGAAACATTTTGAGTTCTTTAATCGACAAGACCATACAGTAAAATCAGAATCTACTTAATTCAGATATGTAGACTGTTTGATTAATCTTTGGGGCATATTTATTGTAATGACTAGATCTAGACTTGAAATACTATCCACAAATCAACCTTTCCTTGTATCCCAATCTGAAAGTTGAGATGAAAACACTTTGGGTTAATATCTACAGCTACAATATAACGTGGAGCACAATATCAACACATAGATAGGTTAAATGTTTCTATAAAAATATTGGATGATTTGGTGTATTTCATTTTAAGACTTGTCACAATTGTGTAATTAAATGATTGAAATTCCAAGTAAATTAAATTTATTAATTGAAGCATATCACTTTTATTATTTAACTTATGATTTTAAAATGAGATATTCAGAAAATAATACACATCACTTTATCATGTAACTTATGACTTTAAAAATTATAGATGTTCAGAAAACAGTACATCTTAATACAAAAATACCACCAATGATGCTGTAGCACAACTGTGGGAGTAGGCATACTTGTATACATATTTTGAATTTATTCACTTACCTACCCATCCCTGTTATCTTTGAAATATGCATCATCATTTCACTGTTGCTAAGGGCGTGGTCATAGCTTCAACAACAACTGCACAATAACATCTCCAGAAAACTCCCCACAAAGTTTCAAGCCATTCACCATGCACTTTCAAGATATGTTTTTAAACCAAAATTTACATTTTTTAGACCTAATTTGCATATTGTGATGGGATCATTACGTTATAAATACAGCTTCATCTACACATCCCCAGATGCATCCCCATTAAATTCCTGCCCAATCTGCTCAGTAGTTTTGGAATTATAGATTTTTGACCAAAAATGCACATTTTTAGATCTAATTTGCATATAACCGATGGGATCATCACTGATGTCATGAATAATTCTTAACAAAAACACCTCTAACAATGTTCCAACTAAATTTTAGCCTAATCTGCTCTGTGGCTTTTGAATGAAAGATTTTTGACCACACAGACACATTTTTAGTCCTAATTTGCATATCAGTGATGGAATCATCATGTCATGAACAATTCTTAATATAAACACCTATAGGAATGTTCCCACCAAATTTCAGACCGATCTGCCAGTTTTTGAGTTTAAGTTTTTTGACCAAAATTCATATTTTTTTTACCCAACTCACACACGGATATGGTAAGATCATTTTGATTTGAAAAATGTCTCGTCTCAACTGAACACCCAAGGTAATACATCTCCCAAATATCATGACAATTGGTCTGGCAGTTTTGATGTTCAAACCCCCCCCCCCCCCCCCCCCCCCCACCACCACACACACACACACACATCCACACAGACAGAGAGACACAGGCAGACAGACAGACACTTTGTCATGCCTACAGCACTACTGAACCTTATTAGTTCAGTCGTACTAATCACTCACCCAGATCCCTACACATGATAATTAGACTACTCAGGAGGTAGCATTCTACCATAGACCCTACAGATCCATACACATGATAATTAGACTACTCAGGAGGTAGCATTCTACCATAGACCCTACAGATCCATACACATGATAATTAGACTACTCAGGGGGTAGCATTCTACCATAGACCCTACAGATCCATACACATGATAATTAGACTACTCAGGAGGTAGCATTCTACCATAGACCCTACAGATCCATACACATGATAATTAGACTACTCAGGAGGTAGCATTCTACCATAGACCCTACAGATCCATACACATGATAATTAGACTACTCAGGGGGTAGCATTCTACCATAGACCTAGTCTTGCTGCTAGACGTTCGGGCTTTCTTTCGATGCTATAACTATAAGCGAATGAAGTTCGCATGTGAGGGCCTGCCTGAACAATGTTCCATCCTCGATAGCGTTGTTCGACTGTGTGTCGTATTTTATCGGAAGAACATCCGAGGGCTAGCTGATAGACTACCATAGACCCTACAGATCCATACACATGATAATTAGACTACTCAGGATGTAGCATTCTACCATAGACCCTACAGATCCATACACATGATAATTAGACTACTCAGGAGGTAGCATTCTACCATAGACCCTACAGATCCATACACATGATAATTAGACTACTCAGGAGGTAGCATTCTACCATAGACCCTACAGATCCATACACATGATAATTAGACTACTCAGGAGGTAGCATTCTACCATAGACCCTACAGATCCATACACATGATAATTAGACTACTCAGGAGGTAGCATTCTACCATAGACCCTACATAAAACTATGATTCTACACAACTACCCATCCAATGCTGACGCTTCATATACCCTTTTAGACTTGGTGAAATGAAATTCCATTGGTTGTAATGTTTGCCATCACTAAGCATAATGCCTGTGCATGCCTCTGATTGGATGGTTGTCGTACCTAATTGAAGTGTTGAATATTCTTGACTCTATATATAGCTTTTGCCAGAGTGATTATCTGAATATAGAGATGGAGACAGTAGTTTACCTTTCCTTCAGTATAACCACAGACAAGTAAGAACAGATTGGTCACAAACCTCCTCTCATTGTTCAATCATAGCCTCGGGTAAACATTACTCTATAGTCATGGATATAACTTTCCAACCTGTGAATCTGCCTGAATTCAATTATAGTCTCGCATAAATCAACAAACCACATGATACTATGCGATATTTCGATGGGAATGTTTGCTATCCTACTGACAGAATCATCAAATGTAATAGATGACTTACAATATTGGCACTTGAACTCTCATGCGAACTTGAAGCCGACTCACATCAAATATTGTTGACATGTAAACACACCATCTCGTGTTGTCGACCGACACTATATACATAAACATGTGTTTGGCATGATGCAGATAATTTTCCAGGTCACAGTAGACACAACACTATTGCAACAAACATTAGTGTTGCGTCTTTTTATGTTGATTGCAACAGGGGTACATGCATGTTTTGAATCAAAATAAAAACAATCAACTCTCAGTACCATGCTGGAAAGCAAAACATACAATAAGACGACGAATTGTCTTCCAAGGAAAATTACAATCATACTGACGATATTTTATGATGTGAAGCTAGCTTGCCTTCTTAGTTAAAACATCATTTTCAAAGCATTTTTTATGTTTTCCATTGTATAGTTTCACTTTGATCATGGCCACACTTTTACCGCTGTAGGGTCGGTGGGAACTCCGCTCCGGTAAATTGATAGAGGAATCCATTAACAGCTTGTGTGTTCATTTTGACATGGGTGATGAATGCATAGACCCTCATGTAAACGTTGGAAATGTTACGAATATTGAATAAAGTATGTACTTTTCTGACAAAAATCCCAGTGGGTAGGACGAAAATCCCAGAGTGTAACTTACTATAGAGCCATAGAACACAACTTGTCAGAATTTGTCGTACAGTGTGTAACAAATTCCATAATTCTGCATTTTTAAATCAAATATGTTCATAATATATATTATTCATAATTTTGACCATCCCAAACAAGCAAGTTTTACAAGGCAATAACTCGGCTAAATCTCGCTCGATTTTCAAGCTGTTTCCGCAGAAATTGTTGGCTTCCGGTTGAAAGTAACGCTATCGGACCTTTGCCCTTACTGATGATGTGGTGCTGTTTAAACACCAAAACATGGACAGTACCTGAAGAGGGCCTTCGGTAGCTTTCAGTGTAACATTGAAAGTGCTAGAGACCCTTGTAGCATACCCAAATCAAGGATCAAGCTGTTAATCCCCAGATTAACACCTCAAACAATAGCCATTACCAATCTGTCTTCTTACTTGTCTGTGGTATAACCGACAGCATGTCAACATGGACTTTGAGAAAAATATATTGTAAGATTTGAAATAAGTGCATTTGTGATAACAACTTTTTTTAACAACAAGAGCAGAGGTAGGTAGGCTTACATGCTTTGTGATGACACCTTCACTTTCTGCCAAGTTACTATCAGACTATTTATCAGTAACTATCAGGGTTTTTCAGTTATGTGTACACTAGAATTGTCATGACTTGAAACTATTCCCTTCTGATTTTGCAAACATTTCTATTTCTATGAAGTATCTTGAAAACAAGGAAAGACCATATTATCATCACAATCATCCATATGGTGTGGTTATAAACAAACACATAGTAATATTATAGACAATGCAAAGAACCATGTGTTGTTTACATTTTGATGTTTATAAGCTCAGACCCCTATAGTAAATAGCAGTCTGAGGTAATAGTAAGTGGTATTGGTAAAGCCAAAGAAAAAACATAAAATACTAGTCCTACGAAAGGTAATGCATTTGGAAACCACAACACTATATCCATTTGACATACTAAGATAAACAGTATGCACACATTACTTTGTCTCAAAGTAATAGTGTGACCTTTGAACTCAACTTTACATTAATATATGCAGGCAGTAATATATTCTAACAACAAAGGGCAAGAATGCAACTTGAACTGGTATTGTGATCTTTGTACACTACTTACATCAACTTGAAATCATTATCTTTCAACAGCATTGAATTATTAGTATCTTGAAATTGTTGTCTTTGTTTCAACTCTATGTTTACAATAATACATTTCACGCAAAGTTCCTAAAAACCAAGGTATTGCTCTTCTACTTTTTCAAATTCTGTTAAACTGTTATAATTTGACCAAATAACAAGGAACACAAAATATGCATGCAGTAGATTACATTGTAATTCGTTTCCTACTTATCATTTGCTGCATCCCTACATCATGTCTCATGCCATAATTATGGTAGTACAAACACATTACATTACAATTTGTTTTTTGCCCTAGTAATTATTGCTTGCTGCATTTAGGGAGTCGTTATTATTTACGACCGGGGTGGGTGGGTAGGTTGTCGAAGGAATTTAGGAGGGGGGTCACTCAAAAACTGGGGAGTGAAAGGGGGGCAGGGTGTTACCCCAAAAATGGGGAGTGAAGGGGGGGGGGGGAAGGGGCTACTCAAAATTTTACTTGTTAAAATAGCACCTGAAAGCATTCTTTTAGTCCTAGAAATTCAAAAAGCTCCGGAACGGGAGGGGGGAAACCCCCTCCTGTACTCACCCCCACTTGGCTCCCTCAAACTTTGATTCAACTAATACCACCTAATTTCAAATTTTACCTATGGTACTACTTTGGGAAAAAGCTGCATTCATTGTTACCCCTTCCTCTTGAAATATGCTACATCCATAATGTTATAAGGAAATTCAAATTGAAAATAAAATTTTTAATATTGTATGTCTGTATGTAATATGTATGTATGTATGTATGTATGTATGTATGTATGTACATGACGGTACATACACGTATGTATGCATAAAATTATGTATACATGTGTGTGCATGTGGTGTTTCGATGGAACACTCAACCTCAATTTGTATAATGTTTGTAACACCATTAACAGTTAATGAGCTATGATGAATTTTTTGTGTCGGGGGGGGGGGGGGGGGGTCACTCAAATTTTGTGGATTTTTGAAGCAATTCTTCTGAAACCCCCCCCCCCCCCCCACACACACACACACCAGGTTGTAAATAATGACGGCTCTCTTACATCACGTTTCATGGCATATCTAGTACATTCTTGTCATCATTTTCTGAGTGTTTGTATTTGGTAGAGTGACTGCAATCTTATACTAATCTGAAGCAAACTGTTGCACATGACGACAATTGAGAAAGACATGTAGAATTTAAGAAATAAGAAATCTGAGTTACTGAGATACAGAAACTGCCATAGACATAAATCATTTACATACATTTACATACCCTGTTTATATACTGCAATTTTGATAGGTTATAAAAGAACCATATCAACTTTGTGTGGTTCAAAAAGAAGTTTCAACTTCAACATTTGTATTGGCACCTTTTTATATCATGGTGTTTATGTTTCTATAATATTTGTATTGGAGCCTTTTTATATGGTGTTTATGTTTCTATAATATTTGATAATACATTAAAGTGACACAATTCTTGACAGTATTTGTATTGGAGCCTTTTTATATCATGGTGTTTATGTTTCTATAATATTTGTATTGGAGCCTTTTTATATCATGGTGTTTATGTTTCTATAATATTTGTATTGGAGCCTTTTTATATAATGGTGTTTATGTTTCTATAATATTTGATAATACATTAAAGTGACACAATTCTTGACAGTATTTGTATTGGAGCCTTTTTATATCATGGTGTTTATGTTTCTATAATATTTGATAATACATTAAAGTGACACAATTCTTGACAGTATTTGTATTGGAGCCTTTTTATATGGACATTGGTGTTTATGTTTCTATAATATTTGATAATACATTAAAGTGACACAATTCTTGACAGTATTTGTTTGATGCCTTCTTTCTAATGCATGCTTAATAATGCTTTGCTATTTTGGCAGAATAACTAAAGTTCAGTTATGTACTAAAATCATTTATCAATGTTTATGAACTCTCTGAATGGTAGTTCTACTAGTAACTGATAACCATACAACAACCAATTTAGTCTAAAATGAAATACTATGAGTTGCATTTTACATACAAAATAAAATGTGTTCATATGCATTGTCGACATTTTGAGATGAGAGATGATTTTGTATTTTTACTTTCTGTAACTACACATGGTATATTGTCTTATGCTGCCTCTCAACTCTTTAGGTACGTCATTAGCTGAGATACAAAGGCACAGTTATCCCTGTTGTCACAGATTTAGAAATGAAGATAGTTCTTGGTGTATATGATAAACTACTGCATTAACTTCATTATAAGTCATTAACAGAAAATACCAGTAATAATTTTTGTACATTGTATCTATCATAAGCAACTTGTTTTTTTTTATGAAACTAATTCTGTATATGATTAAGAGATGAATAATACAGAATGTTTCTGATCTTTAACACTTCTACAATTGCAATCAATGTTCATTTCATTGTTTGGTTTCATATCAATTGTCCATGCAATTTGGTAACAGGAGACACAGTGGGCTGGGTATTCATGGATAAAGTCAGTTATCAATTGATATCACACTGCAGCTTATTCACTAGATATGATAGAAACTTACTCCATGGGAAATGTTTGAAGACTATTACAAATGTGCATCACAATGACATTGACCAAAGCAAGATATGGGAACTTATTTCATTAATGTACAAAATTGACATACAGATTTGATCATAGATGACATTGGATATTCTAATATGACATCTTTATCATGTCAATAATTTGTCCCTTGTAATTATACATGGGACAATCACTTTATTTTAACTATTATATTATGTAAAATGTAGGAGGGGCTAATATTCATATTTAGCCAAAATTGACAAATATGAGTTTGTGTCATCAAATTAATATGCATTCATAGCAAAAGATGATCTGACAATAATATTTACAAACATATCTGACTCTTAAATAAGAAGCCTACATAAATACTTAATAATATGATATATATATATAGCAGACAAAAAACAACATCTCATCATTAGTTCAAATTTACTAAACTTCTGAAAGAACAAACATATTGCAATTTCTACCCCCTGAACCTATCTTATCACAAATATTTACATTTCACATAAAAAATCTAACATTTTCAACTGTTATTATACAAATTGGGGTTACATGTATATCATAGGACATGCCTTATTCTAATCATTAAGATATTCAAGACATTGTAAACTCTGGATTGAATGGACCGAGAGTCTCTTCTGTTATACTTTAAAAGATTCCCAATATAGTTATCAAATAAAATATTGAGATGTTAATAATAATTCAGAAAAATATCACCAATGGCATGGTAGCACAACTGTACAGTTTTTAAAAATGTATATCCACATGCTGCTGATCCATGCTAGGTATAGGTGTTCATTTGCTGAATGATTATCCAATTACCTATCCAGCCTGTTGTTGTCTTTGCATTATACACGATTATGTAGCTGTTGCTATGGGTGTGGTCGTGTTGCTAGGCATATTTGCATACATTTTTTGAAATGTTTATTCATTTGCCTATCCAGCCTTGTTGTTATCTTGCAATATGCGAGATCATTTGGCTGTTGCTATGAGTGTGGTCATGTTGCTAGACATATTTGCATACATGTTTTGAATGTTCATTCACAGTATTAAAGCTTGTCTACAAATCCCTGATGTTGTCTTTGTGATATACATCATCGGTTGGCTGTTGCTATGGGCGTGGTTTGCATATTACTGATAGAATCACCATGTCATGAACAAATCTTAATCTACACACCCCCAATAACATTCCCATCAAATTTCAGACCAATCTGCCTAAATCACACGTGTTATGCGATCATTTTGCTTTGAACGATTTTCCAACTAGCCACCAAAAGTAATGTCCCCACCAAATACCAAGGCAATCGGTCAGGCGGTTTTTGAATTTAAGTCAGCGGACACACAGACAGACAGACAGACAGACAGACAGACAGACACTGCCTCATGGCTATAGCACTACTGAACCTTAGTTCCTTTGTGCTAAAAAACTTTTTTTGTCAAACAATTCTGGTTCAATGAATAAAGTATTGAAAAACTTACTAGAATCTCATTCAAATGAAACAATAGTGAAGCTACACTTTTTAAAATGCATGTTACTTTCTGTAATTTGTCCACATCTTTCATCAAATAAAAGATCCTATAAGTTAACAGATGGTAAGTTTACTCTTCAAATAGTGACCATTCATTCTGATGACAAGGTGTTCCAACTGTTACATAAATTAAGGTCTTATAAAGTAGCTTGTATATATTCAAAGCATAATTCCAAAATGACTTTATTGGATAACCCTTTCTCCTTGGGGATACTTAGGTCCTGTCCAACAAAAAGATATTCTCTTAACAAAATATCAAGTATTCCTAAAAGTTTTCTTGAGTACCATTCTTCATAGATGGTATTCTTAATATTTTGTACCAATGTCTATAATTTTGACTCAAACACTAACAACCTACACCTACTAATAGGAAATCCTATTTCCTGAACTTCATAAGAAAACTTCTCCTGCTGGCACAACAGTCTTTGGAAACTTCTTCCAAAAATAGACACTGTCGCTTTCAACATTGTAATCTAGAAATACAACAGATGTCAACTCCTCAGGTACTTTTTCTAGTGGTACAAAATAAACTGCAATATATCGATTTTCATGAATCATATCTCCATCTTCACTCATCACATCTAAAGCTCTCTCAAGGAGTTTCACATGTTTCTTGGACTTCAGAAAGGATAATGATATAAGGGCTACTAGCTTGGTAGCTTGTTTAATGCAGGTAATATATTCATCATTATTGTTCTTGTGGCATTGGATGTCACTCTGCAAGGTCACGTTAACATGTTTTCTATTCTTGACAAGTCTTTCCCTCATCTCATGAGCAATGTCTTTATCATCAGGATGAAAGCTCAAGAAGATATCACATCTATTGCTTGGTGATCTAGCCAGTGTGTGGTCATGAGCATTACCATTTAGTCTGGCTTTTAAAAAGAGAGAAACAAGACTTATTATAAAGAAAATAACACCAATGGTGTTGTAACATAATTGACAAGCGACCTATCGGTCAGAATAGCTCAGCTATTTTTTTTTAATTTAATTTTTTATTTTGGTAACATGTAGAAGTGGTTCAGTTCTTCACCTCTTCACTATGCAGTTTTGTTTTAGCGATGTAATAAAGTGGTTAGTGGTTTCATATGATGTCTCACTATAAAACACATTTTACACAGAAAGTTGGTAATGTAATGTACTTTTATACCATAGTCACCATTTTATTAAAAAAATCTACTGTTATGAAAAATTACACAAAATCTCAGGAAAATAATGACTGGGAAATGCACACAAGAAAAAGAAAAAAAAGAGGATTTTGAGGTTGGCTATAAATAATTCCAGTCTTACAGCTTTAACCCTGGAAAATTTTAATGATGAATGAAATAAACTAGGGATCTAAAATAATTTTGAGGCAATTTGAATTTCAATTTTCTAACAAATTTACCAAGTCAACAACATTCAACTTGTACTTGTAGTAGATATAGGGAAGAAATGTATTAATCGCCATCTTAGTTTCCGTACGGCGACAATCCCAAGGGACTCATTAGTAACCCAGAAGAGAGTCATTCTCAGCCATACGTTACAGTGGTAACACTCGTTCATGTTCGATTACCTTTCACAAAGAAAACACTAGAAATGGTTGAAGTGATCTTTTTTTTAAATTTCTTTTCATCACAAAAACAAAATCTGCGTGATCAAACGTGTTGTAAACTAAACCAGAAAGAATTATCGGACTGGCTAAACTTCCCGCTGAACTGGAGTAAGGTCCAAGCCTCAATAGTACGTGAGGAAATCGTCTACAACTTTCAAAATATAACTTGACATGTCTTCATTTGTTAGAGTTATACAATTCAAGACGGATTTTCACTCGAAAACAACAATTCTGTGAATAATGACACTCTGAACGCATCGGACGATGTTACCACTGTAACGTATGGCTGACAACGACTTGCTTCCGGGTTAGTCCCTCATGCATCCGGGTACTTGGGATTGCCGCCGTACGGAAACTAAGATGGCGATTAATACATACATCGTCTGATATTTTAATTTACGAAGTTTCTTGTGACCGGCGCAGTCTCGGTATGATCACTGACTAGTCGTGCTTGCATACGGAGTAATCCGGACTCGATTCTTACAAATTGTCCCGACTATTTGTTTAGAGTCAAGTCAGCAATATAGACTCGTGCACCGCCTGTCGTATGTAAGCAGGGCTAACCACTGACATGACCAGAGTCAGAGAGAACCTTTTCGGATTAAAATTACATGTAAAACAGGGAAAGATACGAAAAACATAACGCAAAGTCTGAAGCCAAATTAAAGTTGTAATTATTTTAATTATTTTTACTTGCCAAATATTTGCATTTTGGAAATGGCAAGACACATTCATGTCGTTTAACTTTACATGTAAACTGTCGGCCAATAAACAAAGTTTGGTCGATTCACAGTCGGCAGTGAGACTGCTCTTGCATAACTTCAACCGCATGCCTAGGCATGCCGCCTTCCTTACTCGAGTTGTCTTCATTCTGGTTCACTGTCACTCCAAATTGCACAACAATATAGAATTAATCACAAGTTACATGTTATCTGAAAACATCACATTTTTTTATAGTGGGTCTGAAGTGTGATTTTAGTGAATACTAAGAACGTCCCGTGTTGCTACTTGCTGTGGAAAACCACCCGGTCAAACGAGGTCAGCTTCAGCTTCTGGTCAAATCAGTCGTTTTCTACCGAAAATTCTTGAATGGAGCGTTACACAACGATCCTACTAAATTTACTTGCCATAGTTATTTAAAACACATAAAAATCCACGTTTTTGTGAAATTTGTAAAACTTTCCGGTCCGAAAAGAAATTTCAGGGCCTCAAGTATGCGTCCCGAATTCGTCGGAAAATCGGTATTCCTAAATGTAATTCCAAAATTTGTGTTGCTGGTACGAAAGAAGAGATATCAGTTGAAGTTTAGGCGTTTACAGTATCTAAAATGGTGGACTCTAGTGAAAGTTACGGCGAGTTGAAAATACCCAAAAATAAGGCCCATGAGCAGCCATTGAAAGAGTAACAGTCGCGATCTGAAGGATAGATTCATGAGATTAGATGCACACGATGCATGCAAATGAGGATGATGCGGACTGGCTGATTATGTAGAAGGGGTGCAGAATTTGGATTTGAAGTTTACAACCCTGTTTCGAACAAACGCTTGTCATTTGGGCGCACAATGTGTAGAATTATGACTATAGCACATATTACATTGCTTGTTTGATGTCAATAGTGTCTTTTGAAAAGTGGCAGTTTACTTAAAGTCTTGTGGTCTGATTTCCAATATGGCGTCGGTCATAATGCTCATTAACATATTCTTTTTTTTTTCAAATTACAAAAAAAAAATCATAAAAAATAGAAGAGAAGACGTGCTGACTTGAAATTAACAAATCTAAGTAAGCTACCCTCTGTGCATCAACACACCAGATATCAAAGCAATCTGATATGTAGTATTTGAGGAGATGATGAAAATGTCATTTTTGAAAAAAAAAATCATAAAAAATTGAAAATGGCACAGATCAACTTGGCATGAACGAACAAATCTGAATAGCCTCCCCCCAGGGAACATGCACACCAAATATTGAAGTATTCTGGCTGTTACTTTCGGAGAAGATGATGAAAATATAAAAATTTGACGGACACCTATGATTCACCTATACTCTCTCTACTCTATACAACCTATACCTAAAGCTACGCTTTCAGCTTTCGCTGACAGCGGAGCTAACAAGAAAGAGACTACAAAATTAGCTGTGATCGTTTGTGATAATGATGCATATGATATACAGATTCAATCTTACAAAGAAACAAGTCTTCATAGAAGACACAGTAGCCTTCACTTCTACATGACTGAATAGCAGCATGATTTTAACAAAATTGGTTGCAACTAATAAATTCACTTGCCCACCCAACAAATGAAACATCTAAATCAAATCGATTCACCTGATAGATTTCAAGATATGTTTTTTTTCTTCAAAATTGACATTTTTAGATCTAATTTGCTTCTCACTGATGTGATTATCATGTTGTGCATATTTCTTCATCTACATATCCCAAGCCACATCTCCTTCAAATTTCAGCTCAATTTCACTAGTCTAAGACCTATAGCACTGTTGGATTGCCATGACCTTTTGGAGAGTGTGTCCGTGGACACTGCCCAGTGATTGTAAAGCATATCCATGTATATTAACCAATGTTCACACACTTAAAGTAAAAAAAATTAATGCCAGGACTTTCCAGTTAGTTTTCAGGTATTCAGCTCAACTTTGGTCATTTTCCAGGGTTGCTGAACAGCAAAATATGTTTTATAAATGACTCTGATGGTATGATCATTTGTCTAAGTTAGTGAAAATTTTGATTCATGACTGTGGTGAATGACTTTGAAAATATTTTTGAAATTTCCCATTTGCAAGTATAGTGTATCATATGAGTGAGCAGCTTGAACACAGGCAGAAATGTTACCCATTCAGTCAGTCAATCATGATTTTTCATGATTTTTTTAATTTCCCGATGTGGGTTGTATTTTCCAGGGTTTTCCTATAAACCTATCCCATAGCTCTGATCTGATCACTTTCATATGAATAATGTACATCTAAGTAATATACCCACCAAATATGAAGAAATTAGTGGCAATAAATAATGGCAGGAAATGACTGGATATTGACAATTGACCTTGAAGTTCAACATCAAGGTCAAAGGTCAAGATCTCAAAAGAAATGGTACGCTTCGCAATATGGGGTGGACACTTGAATGGAGTCTCTATATATTAAAGTTTGTGGTAAATCATGATTGTTCACTACAAATATGGTCACCATTCAGTAAAAAGTGAAAGGAGCAACAAAACATTTGACATTTCTCTTGTTTCGTACTACCTTTAGACACAATTTTAAAAGACAGTGGCCAAACATAAAAGTGTCTGCAATATGCAAGAAATAGCTTAATTTTGATAATTGACCCTGAAGGGCAAGGTCAAGGCCAAAAGGTCAATATCTTATAAGAAAGCTCTATGTGATTATAAAGGGTTAGACACTTGAATGGAGACTCTAGTACACTTTTAGTTAGTTTTTCAGTAATGTAGTAATATTAACTACAAATATGGCCACTATTCAGTCAAATTTGCATACGTCAAAAAACAAAGTGACTTGCATATGTGTCAGGTTTGAAAGAAATCAGTCTGAGAAATGATAAATTACAAATGCACAGGTAGAGCTTATTGTAATCATCCCCTTTGGGATCTACTTATGCTAATCTTTTACCTGATGAGCCTTCATAGAATACATCTTGGTTGCCATGCTGTTCCCCCCAAAAAAATGCTTATCTTTTACCTGATGAGCCTTCATAGAATACATCTTGGTTGCCATGCTGTTCGGCCAACATGTGTTCAGCTAAATCTTCTCCACTATCCATAGTAACACTGTTGATGTTTATCCTTGCGTTGTCACCAGTGTTGACCACAAAGTTACCATCAACATGTATGGGACTTTTGACATCAATTGCATGACTTGCTGCCTTCTTTTTCTTTGCAACTATCAAAGTATAGAAATTATCAACAGGTTTAAAGTGTGTTAATGAACAGATGTATATTTTCGAATGAAAATACCATAACAGCTAGTGTATACATGTATATCTTATTTGAGAATCCAACTTTATAAATTTGGCATTTATAACATGGCTTAGTTCTCTGGCTTTACCATGGTTTGGTATATTTAACATTTCTTACACGTACATGCATGCATGCATGCATGCACACACTTTTCTCTATAGGTGGGTTTAGGCAAAAGTTTGAAAGTGTTTGAAATCCAGTGAAATACGGTGATTTGTTGGCTTCTTACCTCGGTATCTATGTACAACAAAGAGTACGACTAATACTAGCATAACACCTGCCGTCACAGCTGCTGCTATTACAACAGGAAGGAGCCAATGGTAACCTCCACCTTAATTTAGAAATAATGAAACAAAGTGTCTGATTAGGACAGATGTAGCATGAGTTGTGAGAAAAGAGAACAATATAACACTTCGTTTGAACGGGAAATTGTAATATATTTAAATTAATACTTAGTAGTATTAGTACTGTAGGTAACAGTATGACAAGTACACTAATTTAAATACTAGTAGTACTGTAGGTAACAGTATGACAAGTAAACTAATTTAAATACTAGTAGTACTGTAGGTGACAGTATGACAAGTACACTAATTTAAATACTAGTAGTACTGTAGGTAACAGTATGACAAGTACACTAATTTAAATACTAGTAGTACTGTAGGTAACAGTATGACAAGTACACTAATTGAAATACTAGTAGTACTGGAGGTAACAGTATGACAAGTAAACTAATTTCAATACTAGTAGTACTGTAGGTAACAGTATGACAAGTACACTAATTTAAATACTAGTAGTACTGTAGGTAACAGTATGACAAGTACACTAATTTAAATACTAGTAGTACTGGAGGTAACAGTATGACAAGTACACTAATTTAAATACTAGTAGTACTGTAGGTAACAGTATGACAAGTACACTAATTTAAATACTAGTAGTACTGGAGGTAACAGTATGACAAGTAAACTAATTTAAATACTAGTAGTACTGTAGGTGACAGTATGACAAGTACACTAATTTAAATACTAGTAGTACTGTAGGTAACAGTATGACAAGTACACTAATTTAAATACTAGTAGTACTGGAGGTAACAGTATGACAAGTACACTAATTTAAATACTAGTAGTACTGTAGGTAACAGTATGACAAGTACACTAATTTAAATACTAGTAGTACTGGAGGTAACAGTATGACAAGTACACTAATTTAAATACTAGTAGTACTGTAGGTAACAGTATGACAAGTACACTAATTTAAATACTAGCAGTACTGTAGGTAACAGTATGACAAGTACACTAATTTAAATACTAGTACTACTGGAGGTAAAAGTATGACAAGTACACTAATTTAAATACTAGTAGTACTGGAGGTAACAGTATGACAAGTAAACTAATTTAAATACTAGTAGTACTGGAGGTAACAGTATGACAAGTAAACTAATTTAAATACTAGTAGTACTGGAGGTAACAGTATGACAAGTAAACTAATTTAAATACTAGTAGTACTGGAGGTAACAGTATGACAAGTAAACTAATTTAAATACTAGTAGTACTGTAGGTAACAGTATGACAAGTACACTAATTTAAATACTAGTAGTACTGTAGGTAACAGTATGACAAATACACTAATTTAAATACTAGCAGTACTGTAGGTGACAGTATGACAAGTACACTAATTTAAATACTAGTAGTACTGTAGGTAACAGTATGACAAGTACACTAATTTAAATACTAGTAGTACTGTAGGTAACAGTATGACAAGTACACTAATTTAAATACTAGTAGTACTGTAGGTAACAGTATGACAAGTACACTAATTTAAATACTAGTAGTACTGGAGGTAACAGTATGACAAGTACACTAATTTAAATACTAGTAGTACTGTAGGTAACAGTATGACAAGTACACTAATTTAAATACTAGTAGTACTGGAGGTAACAGTATGACAAGTACACTAATTTAAATACTAGTAGTACTGTAGGTAACAGTATGACAAGTACACTAATTTAAATACTAGTAGTACTGTAGGTAACAGTATGACAAGTACACTAATTTAAATATAAGTAGTACTGGAGGTAACAGTATGACAAGTACACTAATTTAAATACTAGTAGTACTGTAGGTAACAGTATGACAAGTACACTAATTGAAATACTAGTAGTACTGTAGGTAACAGTATGACAAGTACACTAATTTAAATACTAGTAGTACTGGAGGTAACAGTATGACAAGTACACTAATTTAAATACTAGTAGTACTGGAGGTAACAGTATGACAAGTACACTAATTTAAATACTAGTAGTACTGTAGGTAACAGTATGACAAGTACACTAATTTAAATACTAGTAGTACTGGAGGTAACAGTATGACAAGTACACTAATTTAAATACTAGTAGTACTGGAGGTAACAGTATGACAAGTACACTAATTTAAATACTAGTAGTACTGGAGGTAACAGTATGACAAGTACACTAATTTAAATACTAGTAGTACTGTAGGTAACAGTATGACAAGTACACTAATTTAAATACTAGTAGTACTGTAGGTAACAGTATGACAAGTACACTAATTTAAATACTAGTAGTACTGGAGGTAACAGTATGACAAGTACAGTAATTTAAATACTAGTAGTACTGGAGGTAACAGTATGACAAGTACACTAATTTAAATACTAGTAGTACTGGAGGTAACAGTATGACAAGTACACTAATTTAAATACTAGTAGTACTGGAGGTAACAGTACTACTAGTATACTAATTTAAATACTAGTAGTACTGGAGGTAACAGTACTACTAGTATACTAATTTAAATACTAGTAGTACTGGAGGTAACAGTATGACAAGTACACTAATTTAAATACTAGTAGTACTGGAGGTAACAGTATGACAAGTACACTAATTTAAATACTAGTAGTACTGTAGGTAACAGTATGACAAGTACACTAATTTAAATACTAGTAGTACTGTAGGTAACAGTATGACAAGTACACTAATTTAAATACTAGTAGTACTGGAGGTAACAGTATGACAAGTACACTAATTTAAATACTAGTAGTACTGGAGGTAACAGTATGACAAGTACACTAATTTAAATACTAGTAGTACTGGAGGTAACAGTATGACAAGTACACTAATTTAAATACTAGTAGTACTGTAGGTAACAGTATGACAAGTACACTAATTTAAATACTAGTAGTACTGTAGGTAACAGTATGACAAGTACACTAATTGAAATACTAGTAGTACTGGAGGTAACAGTATGACAAGTAAACTAATTTCAATACTAGTAGTACTGTAGGTAACAGTATGACAAGTACACTAATTTAAATACTAGTAGTACTGTAGGTAACAGTATGACAAGTACACTAATTTAAATACTAGTAGTACTGGAGGTAACAGTATGACAAGTACACTAATTTAAATACTAGTAGTACTGTAGGTAACAGTATGACAAGTACACTAATTTAAATACTAGTAGTACTGGAGGTAACAGTATGACAAGTAAACTAATTTAAATACTAGTAGTACTGTAGGTGACAGTATGACAAGTACACTAATTTAAATACTAGTAGTACTGTAGGTAACAGTATGACAAGTACACTAATTTAAATACTAGTAGTACTGGAGGTAACAGTATGACAAGTACACTAATTTAAATACTAGTAGTACTGTAGGTAACAGTATGACAAGTACACTAATTTAAATACTAGTAGTACTGGAGGTAACAGTATGACAAGTACACTAATTTAAATACTAGTAGTACTGTAGGTAACAGTATGACAAGTACACTAATTTAAATACTAGCAGTACTGTAGGTAACAGTATGACAAGTACACTAATTTAAATACTAGTACTACTGGAGGTAAAAGTATGACAAGTACACTAATTTAAATACTAGTAGTACTGGAGGTAACAGTATGACAAGTAAACTAATTTAAATACTAGTAGTACTGGAGGTAACAGTATGACAAGTAAACTAATTTAAATACTAGTAGTACTGGAGGTAACAGTATGACAAGTAAACTAATTTAAATACTAGTAGTACTGGAGGTAACAGTATGACAAGTAAACTAATTTAAATACTAGTAGTACTGTAGGTAACAGTATGACAAGTACACTAATTTAAATACTAGTAGTACTGTAGGTAACAGTATGACAAATACACTAATTTAAATACTAGCAGTACTGTAGGTGACAGTATGACAAGTACACTAATTTAAATACTAGTAGTACTGTAGGTAACAGTATGACAAGTACACTAATTTAAATACTAGTAGTACTGTAGGTAACAGTATGACAAGTACACTAATTTAAATACTAGTAGTACTGTAGGTAACAGTATGACAAGTACACTAATTTAAATACTAGTAGTACTGGAGGTAACAGTATGACAAGTACACTAATTTAAATACTAGTAGTACTGTAGGTAACAGTATGACAAGTACACTAATTTAAATACTAGTAGTACTGTAGGTAACAGTATGACAAGTACACTAATTTAAATACTAGTAGTACTGTAGGTAACAGTATGACAAGTACACTAATTTAAATATAAGTAGTACTGGAGGTAACAGTATGACAAGTACACTAATTTAAATACTAGTAGTACTGTAGGTAACAGTATGACAAGTACACTAATTGAAATACTAGTAGTACTGTAGGTAACAGTATGACAAGTACACTAATTTAAATACTAGTAGTACTGGAGGTAACAGTATGACAAGTACACTAATTTAAATACTAGTAGTACTGGAGGTAACAGTATGACAAGTACACTAATTTAAATACTAGTAGTACTGTAGGTAACAGTATGACAAGTACACTAATTTAAATACTAGTAGTACTGGAGGTAACAGTATGACAAGTACACTAATTTAAATACTAGTAGTACTGGAGGTAACAGTATGACAAGTACACTAATTTAAATACTAGTAGTACTGGAGGTAACAGTATGACAAGTACACTAATTTAAATACTAGTAGTACTGTAGGTAACAGTATGACAAGTACACTAATTTAAATACTAGTAGTACTGTAGGTAACAGTATGACAAGTACACTAATTTAAATACTAGTAGTACTGGAGGTAACAGTATGACAAGTACAGTAATTTAAATACTAGTAGTACTGGAGGTAACAGTATGACAAGTACACTAATTTAAATACTAGTAGTACTGGAGGTAACAGTATGACAAGTACACTAATTTAAATACTAGTAGTACTGGAGGTAACAGTACTACTAGTATACTAATTTAAATACTAGTAGTACTGGAGGTAACAGTACTACTAGTATACTAATTTAAATACTAGTAGTACTGGAGGTAACAGTATGACAAGTACACTAATTTAAATACTAGTAGTACTGGAGGTAACAGTATGACAAGTACACTAATTTAAATACTAGTAGTACTGTAGGTAACAGTATGACAAGTACACTAATTTAAATACTAGTAGTACTGTAGGTAACAGTATGACAAGTACACTAATTTAAATACTAGTAGTACTGGAGGTAACAGTATGACAAGTACACTAATTTAAATACTAGTAGTACTGGAGGTAACAGTATGACAAGTACACTAATTTAAATACTAGTAGTACTGGAGGTAACAGTATGACAAGTACACTAATTTAAATACTAGTAGTACTGGAGGTAACAGTATGACAAGTACACTAATTTAAATACTAGTAGTACTGTAGGTAACAGTATGACAAGTACACTAATTTAAATACTAGTAGTACTGGAGGTAACAGTATGACAAGTACACTAATTGAAATACTAGTAGTACTGGAGGTAACAGTATGACAAGTAAACTAATTTAAATACTAGTAGTACTGTAGGTAACAGTATGACAAGTACACTAATTTAAATACTAGTAGTACTGGAGGTAACAGTATGACAAGTACACTAATTTAAATACTAGTAGTACTGTAGGTAACAGTATGACAAGTACACTAATTTAAATACTAGTAGTACTGGAGGTAACAGTATGACAAGTAAACTAATTTAAATACTAGTAGTACTGTAGGTGACAGTATGACAAGTACACTAATTTAAATACTAGTAGTACTGTAGGTAACAGTATGACAAGTACACTAATTTAAATACTAGTAGTACTGTAGGTAACAGTATGACAAGTACACTAATTTAAATACTAGTAGTACTGTAGGTAACAGTATGACAAGTACACTAATTTAAATACTAGTAGTACTGTAGGTAACAGTATGACAAGTACACTAATTTAAATACTAGTAGTACTGGAGGTAACAGTATGACAAGTACACTAATTTAAATACTAGCAGTACTGTAGGTAACAGTATGACAAGTACACTAATTTAAATACTAGTACTACTGGAGGTAAAAGTATGACAAGTACACTAATTTAAATACTAGTAGTACTGGAGGTAACAGTATGACAAGTAAACTAATTTAAATACTAGTAGTACTGGAGGTAACAGTATGACAAGTAAACTAATTTAAATACTAGTAGTACTGGAGGTAACAGTATGACAAGTAAACTAATTTAAATACTAGTAGTACTGGAGGTAACAGTATGACAAGTAAACTAATTTAAATACTAGTAGTACTGTAGGTAACAGTATGACAAGTACACTAATTTAAATACTAGTAGTACTGTAGGTAACAGTATGACAAATACACTAATTTAAATACTAGCAGTACTGTAGGTGACAGTATGACAAGTACACTAATTTAAATACTAGTAGTACTGTAGGTAACAGTATGACAAGTACACTAATTTAAATACTAGTAGTACTGTAGGTAACAGTATGACAAGTACACTAATTTAAATACTAGTAGTACTGGAGGTAACAGTATGACAAGTACACTAATTTAAATACTAGTAGTACTGTAGGTAACAGTATGACAAGTACACTAATTTAAATACTAGTAGTACTGTAGGTAACAGTATGACAAGTACACTAATTGAAATACTAGTAGTACTGGAGGTAACAGTATGACAAGTAAACTAATTTCAATACTAGTAGTACTGTAGGTAACAGTATGACAAGTAAACTAATTTAAATACTAGTAGTACTGTAGGTAACAGTATGACAAGTACACTAATTTAAATACTAGTAGTACTGGAGGTAACAGTATGACAAGTACACTAATTTAAATACTAGTAGTACTGTAGGTAACAGTATGACAAGTACACTAATTTAAATACTAGTAGTACTGGAGGTAACAGTATGACAAGTAAACTAATTTAAATACTAGTAGTACTGTAGGTGACAGTATGACAAGTAAACTAATTTAAATACTAGTAGTACTGTAGGTAACAGTATGACAAGTACACTAATTTAAATACTAGTAGTACTGTAGGTAACAGTATGACAAGTACACTAATTTAAATACTAGTAGTACTGTAGGTAACAGTATGACAAGTACACTAATTTAAATACTAGTAGTACTGGAGGTAACAGTATGACAAGTACACTAATTTAAATACTAGTAGTACTGTAGGTAACAGTATGACAAGTACACTAATTTAAATACTAGCAGTACTGTAGGTAACAGTATGACAAGTACACTAATTTAAATACTAGTACTACTGGAGGTAAAAGTATGACAAGTACACTAATTTAAATACTAGTAGTACTGGAGGTAACAGTATGACAAGTAAACTAATTTAAATACTAGTAGTACTGGAGGTAACAGTATGACAAGTAAACTAATTTAAATACTAGTAGTACTGGAGGTAACAGTATGACAAGTAAACTAATTTAAATACTAGTAGTACTGGAGGTAACAGTATGACAAGTAAACTAATTTAAATACTAGTAGTACTGTAGGTAACAGTATGACAAGTACACTAATTTAAATACTAGTAGTACTGTAGGTAACAGTATGACAAATACACTAATTTAAATACTAGCAGTACTGTAGGTGACAGTATGACAAGTACACTAATTTAAATACTAGTAGTACTGTAGGTAACAGTATGACAAGTACACTAATTTAAATACTAGTAGTACTGTAGGTAACAGTATGACAAGTACACTAATTTAAATACTAGTAGTACTGTAGGTAACAGTATGACAAGTACACTAATTTAAATACTAGTAGTACTGGAGGTAACAGTATGACAAGTACACTAATTTAAATACTAGTAGTACTGTAGGTAACAGTATGACAAGTACACTAATTTAAATACTAGTAGTACTGGAGGTAACAGTATGACAAGTACACTAATTTAAATACTAGTAGTACTGTAGGTAACAGTATGACAAGTACACTAATTTAAATACTAGTAGTACTGTAGGTAACAGTATGACAAGTACACTAATTTAAATATAAGTAGTACTGGAGGTAACAGTATGACAAGTACACTAATTTAAATACTAGTAGTACTGTAGGTAACAGTATGACAAGTACACTAATTGAAATACTAGTAGTACTGTAGGTAACAGTATGACAAGTACACTAATTTAAATACTAGTAGTACTGGAGGTAACAGTATGACAAGTACACTAATTTAAATACTAGTAGTACTGGAGGTAACAGTATGACAAGTACACTAATTTAAATACTAGTAGTACTGTAGGTAACAGTATGACAAGTACACTAATTTAAATACTAGTAGTACTGGAGGTAACAGTATGACAAGTACACTAATTTAAATACTAGTAGTACTGGAGGTAACAGTATGACAAGTACACTAATTTAAATACTAGTAGTACTGGAGGTAACAGTATGACAAGTACACTAATTTAAATACTAGTAGTACTGTAGGTAACAGTATGACAAGTACACTAATTTAAATACTAGTAGTACTGTAGGTAACAGTATGACAAGTACACTAATTTAAATACTAGTAGTACTGGAGGTAACAGTATGACAAGTACAGTAATTTAAATACTAGTAGTACTGGAGGTAACAGTATGACAAGTACACTAATTTAAATACTAGTAGTACTGGAGGTAACAGTATGACAAGTACACTAATTTAAATACTAGTAGTACTGGAGGTAACAGTACTACTAGTATACTAATTTAAATACTAGTAGTACTGGAGGTAACAGTACTACTAGTATACTAATTTAAATACTAGTAGTACTGGAGGTAACAGTATGACAAGTACACTAATTTAAATACTAGTAGTACTGGAGGTAACAGTATGACAAGTACACTAATTTAAATACTAGTAGTACTGTAGGTAACAGTATGACAAGTACACTAATTTAAATACTAGTAGTACTGTAGGTAACAGTATGACAAGTACACTAATTTAAATACTAGTAGTACTGGAGGTAACAGTATGACAAGTACACTAATTTAAATACTAGTAGTACTGGAGGTAACAGTATGACAAGTACACTAATTTAAATACTAGTAGTACTGGAGGTAACAGTATGACAAGTACACTAATTTAAATACTAGTAGTACTGTAGGTAACAGTATGACAAGTACACTAATTTAAATACTAGTAGTACTGTAGGTAACAGTATGACAAGTACACTAATTGAAATACTAGTAGTACTGGAGGTAACAGTATGACAAGTAAACTAATTTCAATACTAGTAGTACTGTAGGTAACAGTATGACAAGTACACTAATTTAAATACTAGTAGTACTGTAGGTAACAGTATGACAAGTACACTAATTTAAATACTAGTAGTACTGGAGGTAACAGTATGACAAGTACACTAATTTAAATACTAGTAGTACTGTAGGTAACAGTATGACAAGTACACTAATTTAAATACTAGTAGTACTGGAGGTAACAGTATGACAAGTAAACTAATTTAAATACTAGTAGTACTGTAGGTGACAGTATGACAAGTACACTAATTTAAATACTAGTAGTACTGTAGGTAACAGTATGACAAGTACACTAATTTAAATACTAGTAGTACTGGAGGTAACAGTATGACAAGTACACTAATTTAAATACTAGTAGTACTGTAGGTAACAGTATGACAAGTACACTAATTTAAATACTAGTAGTACTGGAGGTAACAGTATGACAAGTACACTAATTTAAATACTAGTAGTACTGTAGGTAACAGTATGACAAGTACACTAATTTAAATACTAGCAGTACTGTAGGTAACAGTATGACAAGTACACTAATTTAAATACTAGTACTACTGGAGGTAAAAGTATGACAAGTACACTAATTTAAATACTAGTAGTACTGGAGGTAACAGTATGACAAGTAAACTAATTTAAATACTAGTAGTACTGGAGGTAACAGTATGACAAGTAAACTAATTTAAATACTAGTAGTACTGGAGGTAACAGTATGACAAGTAAACTAATTTAAATACTAGTAGTACTGGAGGTAACAGTATGACAAGTAAACTAATTTAAATACTAGTAGTACTGTAGGTAACAGTATGACAAGTACACTAATTTAAATACTAGTAGTACTGTAGGTAACAGTATGACAAATACACTAATTTAAATACTAGCAGTACTGTAGGTGACAGTATGACAAGTACACTAATTTAAATACTAGTAGTACTGTAGGTAACAGTATGACAAGTACACTAATTTAAATACTAGTAGTACTGTAGGTAACAGTATGACAAGTACACTAATTTAAATACTAGTAGTACTGTAGGTAACAGTATGACAAGTACACTAATTTAAATACTAGTAGTACTGGAGGTAAGAGTATGACAAGTACACTAATTTAAATACTAGTAGTACTGTAGGTAACAGTATGACAAGTACACTAATTTAAATACTAGTAGTACTGTAGGTAACAGTATGACAAGTACACTAATTTAAATACTAGTAGTACTGTAGGTAACAGTATGACAAGTACACTAATTTAAATATAAGTAGTACTGGAGGTAACAGTATGACAAGTACACTAATTTAAATACTAGTAGTACTGTAGGTAACAGTATGACAAGTACACTAATTGAAATACTAGTAGTACTGTAGGTAACAGTATGACAAGTACACTAATTTAAATACTAGTAGTACTGGAGGTAACAGTATGACAAGTACACTAATTTAAATACTAGTAGTACTGGAGGTAACAGTATGACAAGTACACTAATTTAAATACTAGTAGTACTGTAGGTAACAGTATGACAAGTACACTAATTTAAATACTAGTAGTACTGGAGGTAACAGTATGACAAGTACACTAATTTAAATACTAGTAGTACTGGAGGTAACAGTATGACAAGTACACTAATTTAAATACTAGTAGTACTGGAGGTAACAGTATGACAAGTACACTAATTTAAATACTAGTAGTACTGTAGGTAACAGTATGACAAGTACACTAATTTAAATACTAGTAGTACTGTAGGTAACAGTATGACAAGTACACTAATTTAAATACTAGTAGTACTGGAGGTAACAGTATGACAAGTACAGTAATTTAAATACTAGTAGTACTGGAGGTAACAGTATGACAAGTACACTAATTTAAATACTAGTAGTACTGGAGGTAACAGTATGACAAGTACACTAATTTAAATACTAGTAGTACTGGAGGTAACAGTACTACTAGTATACTAATTTAAATACTAGTAGTACTGGAGGTAACAGTACTACTAGTATACTAATTTAAATACTAGTAGTACTGGAGGTAACAGTATGACAAGTACACTAATTTAAATACTAGTAGTACTGGAGGTAACAGTATGACAAGTACACTAATTTAAATACTAGTAGTACTGTAGGTAACAGTATGACAAGTACACTAATTTAAATACTAGTAGTACTGTAGGTAACAGTATGACAAGTACACTAATTTAAATACTAGTAGTACTGGAGGTAACAGTATGACAAGTACACTAATTTAAATACTAGTAGTACTGGAGGTAACAGTATGACAAGTACACTAATTTAAATACTAGTAGTACTGGAGGTAACAGTATGACAAGTACACTAATTTAAATACTAGTAGTACTGTAGGTAACAGTATGACAAGTACACTAATTTAAATACTAGTAGTACTGTAGGTAACAGTATGACAAGTACACTAATTGAAATACTAGTAGTACTGGAGGTAACAGTATGACAAGTAAACTAATTTCAATACTAGTAGTACTGTAGGTAACAGTATGACAAGTACACTAATTTAAATACTAGTAGTACTGTAGGTAACAGTATGACAAGTACACTAATTTAAATACTAGTAGTACTGGAGGTAACAGTATGACAAGTACACTAATTTAAATACTAGTAGTACTGTAGGTAACAGTATGACAAGTACACTAATTTAAATACTAGTAGTACTGGAGGTAACAGTATGACAAGTAAACTAATTTAAATACTAGTAGTACTGTAGGTGACAGTATGACAAGTACACTAATTTAAATACTAGTAGTACTGTAGGTAACAGTATGACAAGTACACTAATTTAAATACTAGTAGTACTGGAGGTAACAGTATGACAAGTACACTAATTTAAATACTAGTAGTACTGTAGGTAACAGTATGACAAGTACACTAATTTAAATACTAGTAGTACTGGAGGTAACAGTATGACAAGTACACTAATTTAAATACTAGTAGTACTGTAGGTAACAGTATGACAAGTACACTAATTTAAATACTAGCAGTACTGTAGGTAACAGTATGACAAGTACACTAATTTAAATACTAGTACTACTGGAGGTAAAAGTATGACAAGTACACTAATTTAAATACTAGTAGTACTGGAGGTAACAGTATGACAAGTAAACTAATTTAAATACTAGTAGTACTGGAGGTAACAGTATGACAAGTAAACTAATTTAAATACTAGTAGTACTGGAGGTAACAGTATGACAAGTAAACTAATTTAAATACTAGTAGTACTGGAGGTAACAGTATGACAAGTAAACTAATTTAAATACTAGTAGTACTGTAGGTAACAGTATGACAAGTACACTAATTTAAATACTAGTAGTACTGTAGGTAACAGTATGACAAATACACTAATTTAAATACTAGCAGTACTGTAGGTGACAGTATGACAAGTACACTAATTTAAATACTAGTAGTACTGTAGGTAACAGTATGACAAGTACACTAATTTAAATACTAGTAGTACTGTAGGTAACAGTATGACAAGTACACTAATTTAAATACTAGTAGTACTGTAGGTAACAGTATGACAAGTACACTAATTTAAATACTAGTAGTACTGGAGGTAACAGTATGACAAGTACACTAATTTAAATACTAGTAGTACTGTAGGTAACAGTATGACAAGTACACTAATTTAAATACTAGTAGTACTGGAGGTAACAGTATGACAAGTACACTAATTTAAATACTAGTAGTACTGTAGGTAACAGTATGACAAGTACACTAATTTAAATACTAGTAGTACTGTAGGTAACAGTATGACAAGTACACTAATTTAAATACTAGTAGTACTGGAGGTAACAGTATGACAAGTAAACTAATTTAAATACTAGTAGTACTGGAGGTAACAGTATGACAAGTAAACTAATTTAAATACTAGTAGTACTGGAGGTAACAGTATGACAAGTAAACTAATTTAAATACTAGTAGTACTGGAGGTAACAGTATGACAAGTAAACTAATTTAAA
Organism: Glandiceps talaboti; assembly: GCF_964340395.1. NCBI lineage: Eukaryota > Metazoa > Hemichordata > Enteropneusta > Spengelidae > Glandiceps > Glandiceps talaboti. Next base: position 24,504,039 of record NC_135559.1, read on the forward strand.
TACTAGTAGTACTGTAGGTAACAGTATGACAAGTACACTAATTTAAATACTAGTAGTACTGTAGGTAACAGTATGACAAATACACTAATTTAAATACTAGCAGTACTGTAGGTGACAGTATGACAAGTACACTAATTTAAATACTAGTAGTACTGTAGGTAACAGTATGACAAGTACACTAATTTAAATACTAGTAGTACTGTAGGTAACAGTATGACAAGTACACTAATTTAAATACTAGTAGTACTGTAGGTAACAGTATGACAAGTACACTAATTTAAATACTAGTAGTACTGGAGGTAATAGTATGACAAGTACACTAATTTAAATACTAGTAGTACTGTAGGTAACAGTATGACAAGTACACTAATTTAAATACTAGTAGTACTGGAGGTAACAGTATGACAAGTACACTAATTTAAATACTAGTAGTACTGTAGGTAACAGTATGACAAGTACACTAATTTAAATACTAGTAGTACTGTAGGTAACAGTATGACAAGTACACTAATTTAAATATAAGTAGTACTGGAGGTAACAGTATGACAAGTACACTAATTTAAATACTAGTAGTACTGGAGGTAACAGTATGACAAGTACACTAATTTAAATACTAGTAGTACTGGAGGTAACAGTATGACAAGTACACTAATTTAAATACTAGTAGTACTGGAGGTAACAGTATGACAAGTACACTAATTTAAATACTAGTAGTACTGTAGGTAACAGTATGACAAGTACACTAATTTAAATACTAGTAGTACTGTAGGTAACAGTATGACAAGTACACTAATTTAAATACTAGTAGTACTGGAGGTAACAGTATGACAAGTACAGTAATTTAAATACTAGTAGTACTGGAGGTAACAGTATGACAAGTACACTAATTTAAATACTAGTAGTACTGGAGGTAACAGTATGACAAGTACACTAATTTAAATACTAGTAGTACTGGAGGTAACAGTACTACTAGTATACTAATTTAAATACTAGTAGTACTGGAGGTAACAGTACTACTAGTATACTAATTTAAATACTAGTAGTACTGGAGGTAACAGTATGACAAGTACACTAATTTAAATACTAGTAGTACTGGAGGTAACAGTATGACAAGTACACTAATTTAAATACTAGTAGTACTGTAGGTAACAGTATGACAAGTACACTAATTTAAATACTAGTAGTACTGTAGGTAACAGTATGACAAGTACACTAATTTAAATACTAGTAGTACTGGAGGTAACAGTATGACAAGTACACTAATTTAAATACTAGTAGTACTGGAGGTAACAGTATGACAAGTACACTAATTTAAATACTAGTAGTACTGGAGGTAACAGTATGACAAGTACACTAATTTAAATACTAGTAGTACTGGAGGTAACAGTATGACAAGTACACTAATTTAAATACTAGTAGTACTGGAGGTAACAGTATGACAAGTACACTAATTTAAATACTAGTAGTACTGGAGGTAACAGTATGACAAGTACACTAATTTAAATACTAGTAGTACTGGAGGTAACAGTATGACAAGTACACTAATTTAAATACTAGTAGTACTGGAGGTAACAGTATGACAAGTACACTAATTTAAATACTAGTAGTACTGTAGGTAACAGTATGACAAGTACATTAATTTAAATACTAGTAGTACTGGAGGTAACAGTATGACAAGTACACTAATTTAAATACTAGTAGTACTGGAGGTAACAGTATGACAAGTACACTAATTTAAATATAAGTAGTACTGGAGGTAACAGTATGACAAGTACACTAATTTAAATACTAGTAGTACTGTAGGTAACAGTATGACAAGTACACTAATTTAAATACTAGTAGTACTGGAGGTAACAGTATGACAAGTACACTAATTTAAATACTAGTAGTACTGGAGGTAACAGTATGACAAGTACAGTAATTTAAATACTAGTAGTACTGTAGGTAACAGTATGACAAGTAAACTAATTTAAATACTAGTAGTACTGTAGGTAACAGTATGACAAGTACAGTAATTTAAATACTAGTAGTACTGTAGGTAACAGTATGACAAGTACACTAATTTAAATACTAGTAGTATTGGAGGTAACAGTATGACAAGTACACTAATTTAAATACTAGTAGTACTGGAGGTAACAGTATGACAAGTAAACTAATTTAAATACTAGTAGTACTGTAGGTAACAGTATGACAAGTAAACTAATTTAAATACTAGTAGTACTGTAGGTAACAGTATGACAAGTACACTAATTTAAATACTAGTAGTACTGTAGGTAACAGTATGACAAGTACACTAATTTAAATACTAGTAGTACTGTAGGTAACAGTATGACAAGTACACTAATTTAAATACTAGTAGTACTGGAGGTAACAGTATGACAAGTACACTAATTTAAATACTAGTAGTACTGGAGGTAACAGTATGACAAGTACACTAATTTAAATACTAGTAGTACTGTAGGTAACAGTATGACAAGTACACTAATTTAAATACTAGTAGTACTGGAGGTAACAGTATGACAAATACACTAATTTAAATACTAGTAGTACTGGAGGTAACAGTATGACAAATACACTAATTTAAATACTAGTAGTACTGGAGGTAACAGTATGACAAGTACACTAATTTAAATACTAGTAGTACTGGAGGTAACAGTATGACAAATACACTAATTTAAATACTAGTAGTACTGGAGGTAACAGTATGACAAGTACAGTAATTTAAATACTAGTAGTACTGTAGGTAACAGTATGACAAGTACACTAATTGAAATACTAGTAGTACTGTAGGTAACAGTATGACAAGTACACTAATTGAAATACTAGTAGTACTGGAGGTAACAGTATGACAAGTACACTAATTTAAATACTAGTAGTACTGGAGGTAACAGTACTACTAGTATACTAAGTATGAATACTAGTTTACACCCTTTTTGAAAAGTTGGAATTTAAGGTGTATTTCCATAATACTGAAGTCCAATTTGTGCATTGGTATTGGTCATTAACATTATATTTCAAGTTTTCAAAGGTATATGACTTAATAAACTAAAGTTACTATACCATCATCATGTTGTTTCATGACAACCAAATCTATTGGTTGTGATATATCCTCGCCAACACTGTTGGCAGCAATACAATTATAAGTGCCTTCGTCTTCCTTGTTAACTTTCTCAATCACCAACCATTGTCTTTCATCTTTATATATTCTACAGAGAAAAATGAATAGTAATCAGGAATGTATTTCTCTCATTACTATTAGTAGTATTACACTCAAAAGTCACAGTGATGTAGTTTCTATAGTGTGATGACAAATTAAAGATGTTGTATGGTCACCATCCAGGAAATGTGATATAAGCACCAAAAGTAATGCACAAGTATACTTCTGTTGTTCTGCATAACCTTTAGACACTATTTTGAAAGAAATTGGACACATAAATGCTACAGACTGCAAGAAATAACTTGATTTTGATAACTGACCTTAAAGTTCAAGAGTAATGTGAAAGGTTATTGTCTTACAAGAATATGGGGTTTCACACTTCAATGAATGGAATTTCTTTGTACTGAATTTTTTTAAAGTTATGCAATGATATATTGATTTGCTACTCCAAATTCAGTAAAAAATCATCATTCAGTAAAAATAGCACAAATATTGCATTGTGCATAACTTCATGTTCAGGGCAATTACGGAATCTAATTTTTTGAAGGTTTAAAGTTATAACCAACAATTTTTTTTATACCTAATATGCATCATAATAATCGAGCCATCCTTTTTTTAAGTGTACTTAATCAAGAAAAAGTATGGCAACATATTAATCAAATTTTAATGTGATGCGTCTACAAGGTTTTGTACTTCTTTATTTTTTTAAAATCAATTTGGAAGTACACCAATGTAACAGGTTTAACTTTCTTGGTTGTCTTTATATTATAATAGTAAAGCCAACAACATTCTATAGGTGATGAAACAGCTGTCTTACAACATATTACATAATCAAGTCATAAACCAAACTAGCCATGCTACACACTTTACCACCAGAGGAAATAGTAGAGTAAACGTTATAGCTAATTAACAATGTACTGTTCTCACTGTCTCAGCTCATGAGGACAAATCTACACATTCTCAACGAAGTTAAACCCAATCTACTGGGTAATTTCAAAGTTGAAGATTTTTGAGGAGAAGCATACATTAGTTTTACCTAATATGCAGATCACTAATGAGATTTATGCACATGCAGATCCCATGAAATTTAAGCTTAATCTGCTGGTTATTTTGCAATTGAAAAATTGTTTACCAAAAACATTTATTTGCATATAACTTGTAGTATCAATATGTTATGACTATTCCATAGAATAACACTTCTAGAAACATCTCACCAAGTTTCAGACTCATTCACCAAGTACTTTTTTCTTCCGTAAGGAAGAGATATATTACTAATTAGTGGGTGGAAGTCTGTGTGTGTGTGTGTGTGTGTGTGTGTGTGTGTGTGTGTGTGTGTGTGTGTGTCATCATTTTCTTTAAAACGGCTGGCTCAAGTATACTGAAATTTTGTACATACAATGTTTGGGGTAATGGCTAGACCTGATTAGTTTTTGAGTGAGATCTGTTCATGTTAATTAGAGAAATTTGCATATCAATGAAATCAACTAATTAAGGAATATCTTAGGACTGCAGACTTCAATTTCAATATAATTTAGTTCATACGTTAACCATTAGAAAACGTATTTGTCCTATAAAGTTCGTTGATGTATCTTACAGTATTAAAGAATAATTTGCATAATTAATGAGTTTCAGTAATTAGGCTATATCTTAAGACTGCACAGTTCAATTTCAATGTAATTTACTACATACATTAAACATAACAAAGTCCACATCCCCTATAAAGTTTGTTGATGTACCTTACAGTTTTAATGACTGATTTGCATAATTAATAATTTTTAGTAATTAGGATACATCTTTAGAATGCATACTTTAATTTCAATATCATGTAGTACATAATGTTAACCATAACAAAGCAGATATTACCTATAAAATTTTGTTGGTATAGCTGATAGTTTAAATGAAAAATTTGCATAATTAATGATTTAAGGTAACTAGGCTGTATCTTAAAAATGCAAGCTTCAAATTTGATATAATTTGGTACATATATCAACCATAATAATATGCACCTGTCCTATGAACTTTGTTGATACAACTTTTACCTTTAATGAGTAATTTCAATAACGAACGATATTCAGTAATTAAGCAGTATCATGCACTCTTCAAATCCGTATAATTTGGCACATACATTAACCAGAGAAAGAATACTTGTCAAAGAAGTCATTGAGAATGACATAGTCCCCGCTATGATTGGGTTTTAAAGATTGGCAGTTTATGTTGTCATTTTCTTGATATCACTACTCTGATCATGCAACAACACTTGTGAACCTAAATCAAACACACTTAGATATGTTGTGTCTGCTCGTTGGACATGGAACATGCCAACTCATGTTGTGTCTCCTCGTTGGACATGGGACATGCCTACTCTTCAAGAAGACGTGATGGAATAAACCATTCAACAATAAAGAATGGGTCGGGTATGGGGACCTGTTCAAGCATGTCTGAGTTATGGCTTTGGACATGGAAAATTTGCAAACAAAATGGCTGCCAGGCAGCCATATTGGATCATATCATGACGAAAATGGATATGCACATGTATGTCATAGAACACTGTCCTAATACCAACTTTGAATGAGATCTGTTCACGCATATCAGAGTTATGGCTTTGGACATGGAAAATTCGCAAGCAAAATTGCTGCCAGGCAGCCATATTGGATTGTATCATAAAACAAATTGACGTGCATATGTATGCCATTGTATGTCGCCCCTGTACCAAGTTTGAAAAAAATTGGTCCAGGCATCTCCAAGAAACGGGTCTGGATGGACGGACGGACGGTCACACAGACGCACAGACGCACGGAACCCAATCCATAAGTCCCTGTCCCGGACTTCGTCAAGCAAGCGACCTATCGGTCAGAATAGCTCCGCTGTTTTTTTTATTTTTTATTTCGATAACATGTAGAAGTGGTTCAGTTGTGCAGCTCTTCACTATGCAGTTTTGTTTTAGGGATGTAATAAAGTGGTTAGTGGTTTCATATGATGTCTCACTATAAAACACATTTTACACAGAAAGTTGGTAATGTATTGTACTTTTATACCATAGTCACCATTTTATTAAAAAAATCTACTGTTATGAAAAATTACACAAAATCTCAGAAAAATAATGACTGGGAAATGCACAAATGCAGAAAAAGAAAAAAAGAGGATTTTGAGGTTGGCTGTAAATAATTCCACTTCCAGTGTCTTACAGCTTTAACCCTGGAAAATTTTAATGATGAATGAAATAAACTAGGGATCTAAAATAATTTTGAGGCAATTCGAATTTCAATTTTCTAACAAATTTACCAAGTCAACAATATTCAACTTGTACTAGTTGTAGTAGACATAACATCGTCTGATATTTTAATTTACGTTTCTTGTGACCAGCGCCTGTCAGCTGACTCAGCCAATTTTCTTTCCATCATTCCATTGTATTTAAACCTTGTACTTGACATTTTGCAATATTTATAATTCTCAACAAATTACCTCAACATGCCTCACTTCGCTCGTACTCAAAGCAGTCCCGGTATGATCACTGATGAGTCGTGCTTGCATGCGGAGTAATCCGGGACTCGATTATGACAATTGTCCCTACTATTTGTTTAGAGTCAAGTCAGCAACATAAACTTGTGCACCGCCTGTCGTATGTAAGCAGGGCTAACCACTGACATGACCAGAGAGAACCTTTTCAGATTTACATGTAAAACGGGGAAAGATACGAAAAACATAATGCAAAGTCTGAAGCCAAATTAAAGTTGTAATTATTTTAATTATTTTTACCTGCCAAATATTTGCATTTTGGAAATGGCAAGACACGTTCATGTCGTTTAACTTTACATGTAAACTGTCGGCCAATAAACAAAGTTTGGTCGATTCACAGTCGGCAGTGAGACTGCTCTTGCATAACTTCAATAGCTGTTGCTATGGGCAAGGTCATGTTGTTAGATATATTTGCATACATTTTTGAATGTTTTTGTTCACTTGTGTGTGAATTCCTGATATTATCTTTGCAATATACGTGATCATGTGGCTGTTGCTATGGGCGTGGTCTTGTTGCTAGACACATTTGCATACATTTTTTGAACGTTCAATTGTCTATTAATCCCTGTTATCTTTGTGAAATACACGACCGCTTGGCTGTTGCTATGGGCGTGGTCATGGTTGCTAGGGATATTAGCATACATTTTTTGAATGTGTACTCGCCTACCAGATGATGTTATTTGACCAAAATATACTGCCATTCGGTTGTTGCTAAGGGTGTGGTCATGGTCGCTAGGGCCAATTGTGTCAAATTATTTGGAAGAAAATCTGCAGAATAACACTTCTAGAAACATCTCACCAAGTTTCAGTCTTGTGTATCAAGTACTTTTTGAGATATAAATTTTTGACCAAAATTCACATTTTTACACCTAATTTGCATATTACTGATTTGATCATTATATGCTTAATATTTCTTCATCTATACACCCACATATGCCTCCCCTTTAAATTTCAGCCAAATCTGCTGAGTAGTTTTGTAATTATAGATTTTTGACCAAAAAGACACATTTTTAGCCCTAATTTGCATATTACCAAGGGAATCATCATGTCATGAACAAATTTTAATTTACTCACATCTAAGAATGTTCCTACCAAATTTCATGCCAATCTGTCCAGTAGTTTTTGAGTTTAAGTTTTTTAATCATTTTTTTACCCAAAAACCCACATCTGTGATGCAATCATTTTCACTTGAACAATTCTCCATTGTACAATGCAAACCGGAAATTTAAATTTAGCACCCTCTGGGAAATATTTCTCCACCTGGGGGAATGGCATATCAGACATGGCGAATTCTGCCATGTTTAATGCAGTGTGTCACTTACAAGCTGACGATGTTCTTGGAGCTAAGCTCATGTACAATGACCCCTCCGAAGCTACTGTAGTTGAACTAAAGCATTGGTTGTCTTGTAGAAGAGGTGCAACCGTTTCTGGTTTCGGTCATAACTAATGTTGTTCCTAGCAGTACCTTGCATTTCCTGTAACAAACCATGGCCATTAATCCATTAATTAGAAGGCCCTTGGAATAAAGTGTATACAAACATAGTTTTTCATGTGTATTTTTAGGTTTCTTCCAGTTGTAACAATTTTTGTTATCGAAGCCGTGGCCAGATTGATAATCATTGTCAGCCGAATCAGCTGTGTGTAAGTGGGCGTTCACTTGTGCATTCACCTTAGATACATTGTTTTGTCGGATAACTATCCCTCTTGAAAACCGTGTACTCGCTTTATTTCAAGTTCCATCCACACAGTGACACGGAGTGGTTTCGTCTTCTTTCAGTGTTTACAAAAATGTACTGAAGCCCCCCCCCCCCCCCCCCCCCCCCCCCCCCCATGAAGCCCTACCCGTGTACCCTACCATGGTGTATTGAGTATCGTCTCTGACTGTTTGGGTAAAAAAATCTGAACATGATGAAGAGAGCTATGGCTAAACATGTCTTATGTTTACAGTGCGAGTTTTTTTTATGTGGGAGCGTGATGTGTTGATTGTGTTGTCCTGTGTCATCCACTATAAACCCGTGTTTGGCATGATGCAGTAATTTTTCAGATACAACATGGCAACAAAAATTGCAACATTTCTAAGTTTATAGGTTGATTACGACATGACAGGACGTACATTATCAAATGCATCAAATTGAAAACAATCAGACTACACATTTTTTTACTGTTTTACAACAACAAAAAACCTATCGTACTGAAGATATTTTACGAAGCGTACCTGCCTTCTTTATTAGTTGAAACGCCATTTTCAGAGTAGTTCATATGTTTTCTGTCATTTTTGCTTTGATCATGGCCACACACATGGGGAACTCCGGTAAATTGATCGGGAAACCCGCTAACATTACCGGCTTTAATACCAGTCTTTAAAAAAAACATGGTGTCTGTTTCGTCTTGTCCTTCGGAAGCTCATTGTCGCCTTCTAAATATCGCCACATACTTATAAATACAACGTGGAACTGTCTCAAACACGTTAAAAGTTTCATACACTTCGACATGATATCAACATTGACAATAACACACATGTAGCGAGCTCGCTCAGTCGCTTGACTTGAACGAGATGTCGAGAATAAAATAGGTAATACAAGATCAGATTCATGTAGGTGAAATTGGATATATCTTTGAATAAATGTCATTATTTACTCCAAATTCGAATTGGTCATAAGGACCGATAAGATGTTGTAACTCTGAAAAACTGTCGGTCTGAACGGAAATCTGTTGGTCGCGGACTGAAGGACCGGCGTTAATTTCGCACGCTGCTAGGCGCTGTGGTTACGGGTGATTCTAGATCTGGCGTAAATGTCTCTGGTGTAATTATTGTGCTGATCTTTGGTGGCTTTCTCGAAATAGGTTGCCTTGACCACGGAAACAAAGTCGGGATGTTAGACCATGGATGTATTAGGATACATCCATGGTTAGACTAAACCATGGATGTAATACATCCATGACTAGACGTAGTAGCTGTCGGGTTCCAACTTCGCATTGTTGTTTCTCATTAGCTGGAAATAACGCTTCTTCAATGTTTTCTCCTTGGGTATGCGGTAAAAGTGCACATTTTTGGTATTTTTAGTCCCCGCGGACGAAGTCCGGAACGGGGACTTATGGATTGGGTTCCGTCTGTCCGTGCGTCCGTCCGTGCGTCCGCAGCCGTTTCTTGGAGATGCCTGGACCGATTTTTTTCAAACTTGGTACAGGGGCAACATACTACGGCATACATATGCACGTCAATTTGTTTTATGATATGATCCAATATGGCCACCTAGCAACCATTTTGTTTGCGAATTTTCCCTGTCTAAAGCCATAACTCAGACATGCTAGAACAGATCTCATTCAGAGTTGGTATTAGGACAGTGTTCTATGACATACATGTGCATATTCATTGTTGTCATGATATGATCCAATATGGATGCCTGGTAGCCATTTTGTTTGCGAATTTTCCATGTCCAAAGCCATAACTCAGACATGCTTGAACAGATCTCATTCAAAGTTGGTATTAGGACAGTGTTCTATGACATACATGCGCATATCCATTTTCGTCGTGATACGATCCAATATGGCTGCCTGGCAGCCATTTTGTTTGTGAAGTTTCCATGTCCAAAGCCATTACTAAGACATGCTTGAACAGATCTCATTCAAAGTTGGTATTAGGACAGCGTTCTATGACATACATGTGCATATCTATTTTAGTCATGATACGATCCAATATGGCTGCCTGGCAGCCATTTTGTTTGTGAATTTTCCATGCCCAAAGCCATAACTCAGACTCCATTTTCATTGTGATATGATCCCCCATACCCAACCAATCCTTTATTGTTGGAGGCATATTCCATGTCCAACAAGCACACAAACATATCTAAGTCTGTTTGTTTTAGGTTCACAAATGTTGTTGCGTGATCAGAGTAGTGATAATTCCTTAAAACCCAATTATAGCGAGGACTATGTCATTCTCAATGACTTGTTGGAACTATTATAGCAGTGTGGAACACAGCAGTGCTTCATAGCTGTACATCAGTGTAACATGTGTAAAGACGCGATACCCTCAGGGGACGCACAGACGGATGTCTGCACAAATGTGTGCTGTGCTCTCCCGATTCCATACGTACATTGTACATACACTGCTTCAGCTTTGATCGGCGGAACTATCCTAGTATAAGCTTACTGCCGCGGCCGCGGTGACTGCACAAAACTTGACAACACTACCCCTCTACTGATATATAATAATCACCTGTATACCGTGATAAAAACAAGCAATAATTCGAGTCCCCAACAAGTCGATGAGACCTACTTCTGTTCTGTCCGATCCGAATGCGAGTTTCTTAGGTTTTATATGGGTTTCAGACTCGGACTAGAGTATTACGCCCTAGACAATAATAGATGTAAACTTGTGTTCACAAGCCAAACATGTGACAATACAAGACCACAACGAAAACTGTGAAAAATCTCATTTTATATATGGACAACAAAATTAGGTCGGTCACAGTTCCATTTACATGATGCAATGACTCGGAGCGTACTTCCATATGCTGGGAGCAAATCGAATCAATTAATGTATTATGGGACCAACAAATATATTGTGGCACATGTCCCGATACGCCTTCTTGAAGTTTCCCATTGGTATTCTAATAGCTAGTATATTTATTCGAGATGAAATATGTTTACTTTGTTGTTAAATGCACTGTTCAAAAGGCGACACGAGTACGATTGGGCTAAAATATGCCGTCCTTGGCCCGGGGATGCCGTCAAACGTCACGACGGTACCGTAATGCTTCTTGTCGGCAAATAATAAAAAATCAGATAAATAAAAGTCAATGAATGTGAAACACGCGACATTACAAGTGTTTATATATATCTAGTCTAGCCGTTTTGATTTATTTTGCCATAATATGGGGAGATCATATTTTAGCATTTATACCCACAGACACTGCCAATTAGTGAGAAAGTGTGAGTAAATATCGGTAAATGTTGGTTAATAAGACATGTAGACTGTAGTTTTTGTTTACTGATGTCTATTACAACCACCAGCAATGTATTTTTTCACAAGGCTGTTGAGTTTTATTCACCTGTTGACTACGCTCGTCATAGGCTACGTGCTAACCATGTCTCCTTATGACGGCATAAAATCCCGTGGTTTTGGTAGGACAGGAAAAACCCGAAAACTCTTGAAGTAAATCCGAAGGGAAGTGACTGAAAAAAGGTCATTTTAAGGTGTTTGCAGACGCTTTTGAAAAGTTTTAAAACCAGAATGCATTTCACAAACATGTAGTCTAGCAAATTAGCGATAGTGAATGTGAGCATTTTGAATCACCTTTAAAGTGGCCATATGCATGACGATAAGTGGCCATATGTATGACGATAAGTGGCCATATGCATATTTATTTGGGAACTTTAATTTATAAAGCAATTTTATCATGGCTTCCTACTTGAAAAATGTACAATAACAAGACTGAGCCTTTGTTGGTAACTTAATTTATTGCAAAATGTTAAAAAAATTAGTAAAAAGGTTTGTTATGATACATACAATAACAGACATTTTACATATTTATCAGTCTTTTCCAATGTATAGAGTTACAAACAAAGCTTGGCATATGTTGTTTCACATTGATTTTTCAAGTAGGACACCATGATACCATGATAAAATTGTTTTATCAATTAAAACTCCAAATAAATAAAAATAAATACTCAATCCACATCCATATGGACGGACACTTTAATGACCCAGTCAATTTGTCTTGAACAAACTTATTTACATAGTATTACATTTTTTGACTTTTTATTCACATGAATCCCTGATATTATCTTTGCAATATATGCGATCATTTGGCAGTTGCTACATGTATGAACATGGTCTTGTTGCTGGACATATTTGCATACATTGTTTGAATTTTTACTCTCGACATGTGCGATGATGTTATTTTTAGCAAAATAGTTTAGTTGTTGCTGAGAGTGTGGACATGATTGCTAGGGCCAATTGTGTCAAAACATTTTGAACAAAATCTGCAGAATAACACTTCTAGAAACATCTCACCAAATTTCAGTCTCACTGACCAAGAACTTTTTGAGATATATACTAGATTTTGACTAAAATTCACATTTTTACACCTAATTTGCATATTGCTGATGAGCTCATATTTCTTTATCTTTGTATACACCCCCAGATTCATCCCCATTAAATTTCAGCCCAATCTGTTCAGTGGTTTTGGAATGAAAGATTTTTGACCCAAAGGACACATTTTTAGCCCTAATTTGCATATTAATGATAGAATCACCATGTCATGAACAATTCTTAATCTAAACACCCCTAAGAATGTTCACATCAAATAACAGACCAATCTGCCCAGTAGTTTTTGAGTTTATGTTTTGTGACCAAAAATGACACAAATAACACATCTGTGATGCGATCATTTTGTTTTGAACAATTTCCCAAGTAGACACTAATCGGAATGTCCCACCAAATACCAAGGCAATCAGTCTAGTGGTTTTTGAGTTTAAGTCGTCCACACACACACAGAGATGGACAGACACCACACCATGCCTATATAGCACTACTGATTCACATTATCAGTTCAGTTGTTGTGTTAAAAACAGAGTGATGTCCAATATGATATGTCACCTTTGTGCTAGGTTTGAATGAAATGAGATATTGCATGTCTGAGAAATGAAGTATTATGGACAGATGGATGCATGCACAGATGGATGGATGGACAGACAGAGCCCATTGTAATAGTCCCCCCATCGGGGGACTATTAAAACATATTCATTTGTATTTGACTGTCTTCAAAATTTTGATTTTGCAACAAAAACAAGCAGTTCAACTTGAAGAGCTTTGACCTACTGATAATCTGAACTGCCAGATGTGTTATAACCTGAATGCATAAATCTCACCTGGACTGTGATGAAGAGTTATAAACCACTGGGTCACCATCTTTTGTCCAGTTTAGTGTTGGTGTGGGAAACCCAGATGCTTTGCAAACAAGTCTCGAAGTATTTCCCTCAAATGCTCGGTAGGTTTTCTGAGTATTTTGAACTATTTTTGGTTCTAAAGGATCTGAAATAAATAAAATGAATAAACTGCAAGTATATGTTTAGTGCCATCAGTGTTTGATGCAACAGTCATGAATATTATTCCACAGATCTTTGTCATGGTTCAGCTGAGGACAATACAAGTTACATATTAAGGTACCTCACTAAGGTTTTCAGTTAATTCTGCAAGAAAGCAGACATAGTGTTGCACAATTCAGTTTTGTACATCATCTCTTTTAAGCTAGGTTATAATGTGGCAGAGATTAATACATTCAAGTAAATTTTATTTAACTACACATTCCCTCACAAAAGCACTAAAGAATTTATCTTAATTAATGTAGTTGATATGTTTATCTTGCTAATACATTACACACATACATGTATCTATCCTGTATTAGGAAAGCTTGGCCATGACCTTCATGTTTAGATGATAAAATTGCATAACAGTCCTATGACTAACACAAATCAATCCACATCAAAGTGTTATGTTTGTCATTTATTTCCCTCAGTAGGCCATTTCGTTCTTTATGACACATACCTATAAAAGAAGATGTGGTGTGTGCCTCTATAGAGTTGAAGTTTCTACTTTATCATACTACTATTGGGTTTACCAATTTGCTTTAGCCTTTACTTCGCAAAAAATAGCGCAAATATTGCGTTGTCGCACAACTTCATGTTCAAGATAATGATAGATGTATAATTTTTTGAAGATTTAAAGTAAGTTGCAACCAAAACAAAATTTTCATACCTAATTTCCATCATCATAATCCAGCCATCCTATGTTGGAAGTGTACAAGACAAGTATAGCAACATCCTAATCAAACTTTAAAGTGATGTGTCTACAAGGTTTTGTACTTCTTTATATTTTTAAAATCAATTTGGAATCAAGTCATACCAATGGAACAGGTTTAACTTTCTTGGCTGTCTTATTGTAATATTTTAAACACCAGCTACATTCAGTTTATGTGGGCAGGTGATGAAATAGCTGTCTTACAACATATTACATAATCCGGTCATAAACCAAACTGGCCATGCTACAGGCTTTACCACCAGAAGAAATAGTAAAGTAAACATAATAGCTAATTAACATGTACTGTTCTCACTGTGTCAGCTATTAATGAGGACAAATCTACACATTCTCAACAAAGTTAAGCTCAATCTACTGGGTAATTTCAGAGTTGAAGATTTTTGAGGAAAAGCTATGATATAGAATAACACTTCTAGAAACATCTCACCAAGTTTCAGACTCATTCACTTAGTACTTTTTGAGATATAAGTTTTTGACCAAAATTCACATCTTTACACCTAAATTCCATATCACTGACGAAATCATTATGTGCTTAATATTTCATCATCTTAGATGCATCCCCATCAAATTTCAGTCCAATCTGCTCAGTAGTTTTGGAATTAAAGACTTTTGACCAAAAAGACACATTTTTAGCCCTAATTTGCATATCACTGATGGGCTCATCATGTTACGAACAATTCTTAGTATAAACACCCTGAAGAATTTTCACCCAAATTTCAGCCCAATCTGCCCAGTAGTTTTTAAGTTGTGGCTGTTGCTAAGGGCGTGGTCATGGTTGCTAGGGCCAATTTTGTCAACATGTTTTGAAGAAAATCTGCTGAATAACACTTTCAGAAACATCGCACCAAGTTTCAGACTACTTTTTGAGATATAAGTTTTTGACCAAAAATGAACATTTTTACACCTAATTTGCATATCACTCATGGAATCATTGTATGCTTAATATTTCTTTGTCCATACATCCCTAAATGCATTCCCATTAAACTTCAGCCACATCTGCTCAGTGGTTTTGGAATTATAGATTTTTGACCAAAAAGACACATTTAAGCCCTAATTTGCATATCACTGATGGAACCATCATATCATGAACAATTCTTAGTAAAAATATCCTGAAGAATGTTTCACCCAAATTTCAGCCTAATCTGCCCAGTAGTTTTTGAGTGTAAGTTTTTTGACCAAAAATCACATTTTTTGACCAAAATCACAAACCGGTGGTAAAATCATTTTGATTTCAACAATTTCCCAACTAGACACCCAAGGTAATGGACCTATCACACACACACACACACACACACACACACACAGACAGACACCGAGTGATCCCTATAGCATTACTGAACCTCATTTCAGTTGTGCTAAAAACACAAGAAGATATTCTAATAAATAAGATAAGTATGTTCTCTTCAATGTTTTATCAAGGTTTTCAAGTTTGTATTTTTTGAGACAAACCCTGTTTTTCTAGAAAAGCCTCTTTATCCCAACACTTCAGTTTTTCTACTAATATTGGGTTGTTCTGTCACAGCTGCTCATCTTCAACTTAGTATGCTGCATGACCCCAAAACACAGCAGATTCTCAGAACAGCAATTATGTTAGCCTAATTAGGAAAATCTTCCCTTTCAGCAATTCATTTTATGTCATATAGTTCTGTCAAGTTGACGTCTCTAATTTGCTCAAGTTCCTTCAGGGAGTTTAAAGCTGTTCATTTCAAATGATGTGAATTAGACTCTTTAGCGTTTTTTTGAATATTTAGGCATGTTTGCATTTACATGAAGTTTGTCAAAACCTCATTTATATAATGCAGTCTCTCAGAGAATCTGTGTGTGTGTGTGTGTGTGTGTGTGTGTGTCTGTCTGTCTGTCTGTCTGTCTGTCTGTCTGTCTGTCCTTCTTTATGTTTTTTTTAAGTGCTGTAGGTTGGCTTTGCAGGTTCCCTTTCAAAATTAAGTAACAAGGCATGGGGAAATCTACGCCTGTTTTACAAGGCATGGGGAATCTACGCCTGTTTTACAAGGCATGGGAAATCTATGCCTGTTTTACAAGGCATGGGGAATTTATGGTTGTTTTACAAGGCATGGGGAATCTATGGTTGTTTTATAAGGCTTTGATGACCACACTGTACAAATATACCTACCACATCTAATGCTTTTAGCTATGATGACCACATTGTACAAATATACCTACCACATCTAATGCTTGTAGCTATGATGACCACATTGTACAAATATACCTACCACATCTAATGCTTTTAGCTATGATGACCACATTGTACAAATATACCTATCACATCTAATGCTTTTAGCTATGATGACCACACTGTACAAATATACCTACCACATCTAATGCTTTTAGCCATGATGACCACACTACAAATATACCTACCACATCTAATGCTTTTAGCTATGATGACCACATTGTACAAATATACCTACCACATCTAATGCTTTTAGCTATGATGACCACATTGTACAAATATAGCTACCACATCTAATGCTTTTAGCTATGATGACCACACTGTACAAATATACCTACCACATCTAATGCTTTTAGCTATGATGACCACACTACACTACAAATATACCTACCACATCTAATGCTTTTAGCTATGATGACCACATTGTACAAATATACCTACCACATCTAATGCTTGTAGCTATGATGACCACATTGTACAAATATACCTACCACATCTAATGCTTTTAGCTATGATGACCACACTGTACAAATATACCTACCACATCTAATGCTTTTAGCCATGATGACCACACTACAAATATACCTACCACATCTAATGCTTTTAGCTTTGATGACCACACTGTACAAATATACCTACCACATCTAATGCTTTTAGCTTTGATGACCACACTACAAATATACCTACCACATCTAATGCTTTTAGCTTTGATGACCACACTACAAATATACCTACCACATCTAATGCTTTTAGCTATGATGACCACATTGTAAAAATATACCTACCACATCTAATGCTTTTAGTTTTGATGACCACACTGTACAAATATACCTACCACATCTAATGCTTTTAGCTATGATGACCACATTGTACAAATATACCTACCACATCTAATGCTTTTAGCTATGATGACCACACTGTACAAATATACCTACCACATCTAATGCTTTTAGCTATGATGACCACATTGTACAAATATACCTACCACATCTAATGCTTTTAGCTATGATGACCACACTACAAATATACCTACCACATCTAATGCTTTTAGCTATGATGACCACACTGTACAAATATACCTACCACATCTAATGCTTTTAGCTATGATGACCACACTGTACAAATATACCTACCACATCTAATGCTTTTAGCCATGATGACCACACTACAAATATACCTACCACATCTAATGCTTTTAGCTATGATGACCACATTGTACAAATATACCTACCACATCTAATGCTTTTAGCTATGATGACCACACTGTACAAATATACCTACCACATCTAATGCTTTTAGCTATGATGACCACATTGTACAAATATACCTACCACATCTAATGCTTGTAGCTATGATGACCACATTGTACAAATATACCTACCACATCTAATGCTTTTAGCTATGATGACCACTGTACAAATATACCTACCACATCTAATGCTTTTAGCCATGATGACCACACTACAAATATACCTACCACATCTAATGCTTTTAGCTATGATGACCACATTGTACAAATATACCTACCACATCTAATGCTTGTAGCTATGATGACCACATTGTACAAATATACCTACCACATCTAATGCTTTTAGCCATGATGACCACACTGTACAAATATACCTACCACATCTAATGCTTTTAGCCATGATGACCACATTGTACAAATATACCTACCACATCTAATGCTTTTAGCTATGATGACCACACTGTACAAATATACCTACCACATCTAATGCTTGTAGCTATGATGACCACATTGTACAAATATACCTACCACATCTAATGCTTGTAGCTATGATGACCACATTGTACAAATATACCTACCACATCTAATGCTTGTAGCTATGATGACCACATTGTACAAATATACCTACCACATCTAATGCTTTTAGCTTTGATGACCACACTGTACAAATATACCTACCACATCTAATGCTTTTAGCTATGATGACCACATTGTACAAATATACCTACCACATCTAATGCAGCAAAGTGAACAAAGTAGAGCACGTCATGGGCTCAAGCTAGGATGATGGTGATGGATAACATCTTCATATATTTCACAGACAATCATTAATCTTTTGTAAGGTGATAATGAAGACAGTTATAAACATGTCCATTTCATTGATGATGCTGTGTTCACACATTAAGTGTTTCAATCTATATGGGTTTGTGTATATTTGGGAAGTTATTGTGTAATCAGTGTATATTTGGGAAGTTATTGTGTAATCAGTGTACATTTGGAAGTTATTGTGTAATCAGTGTATATTTGGGAAGTTATTGTGTAATCAGTGTATATTTGGGAAGTTATTGTGTAATCAGTGTATATTTGGGAAGTTATTGTGTAATCAGTGTATATTTGGGAAGTTATTGTGTAATCAGTGTATATTTGGGAAGTTATTGTGTAATCAGTGTACATTTGGGAAGTTATTGTGTAATCAGTGTATATTTGGGAAGCTATTGTGTAATCAGTGTATATTTGGGAAGTTATTGTGTAATCAGTGTATATTTGGGAAGTTGTCGTGTAATCAGTGTACATTTGGGAAGTTATTGTGTAATCAACTTGTATATTTGGGAACTTAAGTTATTAACCTTTGTGGGTTTTTGGTAAATGAGTGTACAATGTAGTACAGGTAATGTTTTTATTCACTTGCCTAACCATCCCTGTTGTTATGTTGGCAATATACACTATCATTTGGCTGTTGCTATTCTGTAGTCTTATTGATAAGCATATTTGCTTACATTTTTGGACTGTTTATTCACTTGTCTATTAATTCTTGTTCTCATCTTTGCAATAGACACATTTTGGAATCCTTTTCACTTGCCTCCCCTTCCCAGTTTTCATCTTTGCGATATAAACCACCATTTTACTGTTGCTATGGGAGTGGCTTGTTGCTATGTAAATTTGCATACATTTAAACAAATCTTTATTTAAACTTACCTACATGTACCCATTCATCCCTGTTGTTATCTTTATAATACGCATCATCATTTCACTGTTGCTAAAGGTGTAGTCATGGTTGCTAGGGCCAGTTTTGTTAAAATGTTTTGAAGAATACATGTAAGTGCAGAATAACACATATGCCTACCAAGTTTCAGCTCATTCCCCATGTAGTTTTTGAGACATAAGTTTTTGACTAAAGTTGAGATTTTTAGAACTATTTTTCATATTGCCTATGGGCTTATCATGTTGTGAATTCACCTTTATCTGCACATCCCAAGATGCATCCCCATTAAATATTAGTTCAATCTGTTCAATAATCTTGGAATTATGGATTTTTGACCGAACAGACACATCTTCTGACCTGATTTGCATATCACTGATGGAATAATCATGTTATGGAGAATTCTTAATCTAAACACTCTTAAGAACATTCCCAGTAAATTTTAGCCTAATCAGCTCAGTAGTTTTGGAATGATAGATTTCTGACCAAAAAGGCACATTTCTAGACCTAATTTGCATATCATTGATGGGATCATCATGTCATATACAATTCTTAATCTAAACTCCCTAAGGATATTTCCACCAAATTTCAGACTAATCTGCCCAATATTTTTTGAGTTTAAGTTTTTTTGACCAAAACCACATTTTTTTACCCAAATAACACAGCCATGGTAAGATAATTTTGATTTGAATAATTTCCCAACTAGACACCCAAGGTAATACATGTATAACCATAATTAGTACCTATGTATGTGAAGAAATTTAATTTGTATCTACAATATCAATAACTATAATTATATGTGAAGAAACTTAGTATGTATCTACAATACCAATACTTTAATATGTGAAGAAACTTAGTATGTATCTACAATACCAATACTTTACTATGTGAAGAAACTTAGTATGTATCTACAATACCAATACTTTAATATGTGAAGAAACTTAGTATGTATCTACAATACCAATCCTTTAATATGTCAAGAAACTTAGTATGTATCTACAATACCAATACTTTAATATGTGAAGAAACTTAGTATGTATCTACAATACCAATACTTTAATATGTGAAGAAACTTAGTATGTATCTACAATACCAATACTTTAATATGCAAAGAAACTTAGTATGTATCTACAATACCAATACTTTACTATGTGAAGAAACTTAGTATGTATCTACAATACCAATACTTTAATATGTGAAGAAACTTAGTATGTATCTACAATACCAATCCTTTAATATGTCAAGAAACTTAGTATGTATCTACAATACCAATACTTTAATATGTGAAGAAACTTAGTATGTATCTACAATACCAATCCTTTAATATGTGAAGAAACTTAGTATGTATCTACAATACCAATCCTTTAATATGTGAAGAAACTTAGTATGTATCTACAATACCAATACTTTAATATGTGAAGAAACTTAGTATGTATCTACAATACCAATACTTTAATATGTGAAGAAACTTAGTATGTATCTACAATACCAATACTTTAATATGTGAAGAAACTTAGTATGTATCTACAATACCAATACTTTAATATGTGAAGAAACTTAGTATGTATCTACAATACCAATCCTTTAATATGTGAAGAAACTTAGTATGTATCTACAATACCAATACTTTAATATGTGAAGAAACTTAGTATGTATCTACAATACCAATACTTTAATATGTGAAGAAACTTAATATGTATCTACAATACCAATCCTTTAATATGTCAAGAAACTTAGTATGTATCTACAATACCAATACTTTAATATGTGAAGAAACTTAGTATGTATCTACAATACCAATACTTTACTATGTGAAGAAACTTAGTATGTATCTACAATACCAATACTTTAATATGTGAAGAAACTTAGTATGTATCTACAATACCA
Source organism: Glandiceps talaboti (assembly GCF_964340395.1). Taxonomy (NCBI): domain Eukaryota; kingdom Metazoa; phylum Hemichordata; class Enteropneusta; family Spengelidae; genus Glandiceps; species Glandiceps talaboti. The sequence goes on from NC_135559.1 coordinate 24,525,560, forward strand.
ATATTTTACTATGTGAAGAAACTTAGTATGTATCTACAATACCAATACTTTAATATGTCAAGAAACTTAGTATGTATCTACAATACCAATACTTTAATATGTGAAGAAACTTAGTATGTATCTACAATACCAATACTTTAATATGTGAAGAAACTTAGTATGTATCTACAATACCAATACTTTAATATGTGAAGAAACTTAGTATGTATCTACAATACCAATACTTTAATATGTGAAGAAACTTAATATGTATCTACAATACCAATACTTTAATATGTCAAGAAACTTAGTATGTATCTACAATACCAATACTTTAATATGTGAAGAAACTTAGTATGTATCTACAATACCAATACTTTAATATGTGAAGAAACTTAGTATGTATCTACAATACCAATACTTTAATATGTCAAGAAACTTAGTATGTATCTACAATACCAATACTTTAATATGTCAAGAAACTTAGTATGTATCTACAATACCAATACTTTAATATGTGAAGAAACTTAGTATGTATCTACAATACCAATACTTTAATATGTGAAGAAACTTAGTATGTATCTACAATACCAATACTTTAATATGTCAAGAAACTTAGTATGTATCTACAATACCAATACTTTAATATGTGAAGAAACTTAGTATGTATCTACAATACCAATACTTTAATATGCAAAGAAACTTAGTATGTATCTACAATACCAATACTTTAATATGTGAAGAAACTTAGTATGTATCTACAATACCAATATTTTACTATGTGAAGAAACTTAGTATGTATCTACAATACCAATACTTTAATATGTCAAGAAACTTAGTATGTATCTACAATACCAATACTTTAATATGTGAAGAAACTTAGTATGTATCTACAATACCAATACTTTAATATGTCAAGAAACTTAGTATGTATCTACAATACCAATACTTTAATATGCAAAGAAACTTAGTATGTATCTACAATACCAATACTTTAATATGTGAAGAAACTTAATATTCTACAATATTAAAATACAAATGAACAGTTAGAGAAATACACATATTTTAGCAACAACTGTGGAAGTGGTCATATAGTCTCACGAGTCTCAACTGTTAATATTTAAGTGGCCATACCAATGAGAAATAGGTATTTGGAATTTTAATAAATAAAACAACTTCACAACAAATTGTGTTCTACCTAAATGGTGACATGATTTAAAAGAAATAAGTGGCAACAAATAATCCTAAAAAGTGTCTGTGACATGCAGGAAATTGCTGGATTTTGACAATTGACTATGAAGGACAAAATCAAGAAAGTTACATCTAACAATACAGGGCTGTACACTTGAATGGAATCTCCACATACTAAAGTGTTTGGGTTATGCAGTAAATCATGATTGTTTACTACAAATTTAGAAATCACATCGTTAAAAGTTATGTAAGCACCAAAAGAAATGTTACAGTATATCATTCTTTTTTTCTTATTCCGCATTACCTTTAGACATCAATTTGAAAGAAATTCAGACAAGCTGTATAAATGCTAGACTGTCAGCAATTTGCAAGAAATAGCTCAATTTTGATAACTGACCCTGAAGGGCAAGGTTAAGGCCAAAAGGTTAATGTCTTACAAGAAAGCTTGTATGTGATTATATAGGTTAGACAGTTGAATGGACTTGAATGTATTGAAGTTTTTGAGTTATGTAGTAATACATTAATTTGTTACTTCAAATATGACCGCCATTCAGTAAAAAGTAATATGAGCATGAAAAATAATCCTTGTGTATATTATACAACCTGTGGACATGATTTCAAAGAAATTTGCAACAAATAAAAACAACAAAGTGTCTGTAAAAGGCAATGAAATGGCTGGATTTTGATAATTGACCCTGAAATCTTGTATCAGATAATAGGAGGGCAGACACTAAATTGACTCTCTATGTCTTATAGTGTTTGAGTTATGCCATAAATATGGCTGCCATTCTGTATAAATATGGCTGCCATTCTGTATAAATATGGAAGCCATTCAGTATAAACATGGCTGCCATTCGATATAAATATGGCTGCCATTCGATATAAATATGGCTGCCATTCGATATAAATATGGCTGCCATTCGGTATAAATATGGCTGCCATTTGGTATAAATATGGCTGCCATTCGGTATAAATATGATTGCCATTCGGTATAAATATGGCTGCCATTCGGTATAAATATGGCTGCCATTCGGTATAAATATGGCTGCCATTCGGTATAAATATGGCTGCCATTCGGTATAAATATGGCTGTCATTCGGTATAAATATGGCTGCCATTCGGTATAAATATGGCTGCCATTCGATATAAATATGGCTGCCATTCGATATAAATATGGCTGCCATTCAGTATAAATATGGCTGCCATTCGATATAAATATGGCTGCAATTCGGTATAAATATGGCTGCCATTCGGTATAAATATGACTGGCATTCGGTCAAATTTGCATATGTTGCAAAACAAAGTGATATGTGCCAATTTGAAAAAAAAATTGAATGTTGTATTTCTGAGGAATGACATATTACAGACGGAGTCCATTGTAATAGATCCCCTTCAAGGGACTGAAAACAGTTAGTCCCAAGTAAAAGAATAAGCCCAACTAATGCTTATGGCTCCACTGAGAAAATAATACTAATTGATGAACATGAGGTTCAAACACTGTTTTCACGAAGCTATAATGACTCTAGAATTCATACATATGATTTTACTTTGTTTTCACTAATTCAATAAGACAGTTTCTTACCTTTGAAAATGACAGTGACATTTTCTGTTGCATCAGTAAATGGTCCGCCACCAATCTGAACCAGACACACAAACATATGCTCTACACCAGCGGTAAGGTTGGACACTGTGATCTTGGATGTTAGGTAATATGTCTTATTTGTCTTATTTAAGGCTAGGTAATATTTTTCTTCATTGAATGGAGGAGTGGGATAATAAGGACCCGTAGATGGACAGATACAGTTGTGACTTGTCACATCACACCACCATAACTTCATAACATAATTATGAACAACCTGGTAAAGTTGAAAACAAAATAATTTATTCTTAATGTTATACAGTCTGCATTGTCATCATTCTAAAAAATACCACCAATGACATTGTAGCACAACTGTACAGTTTTTAAAAAATATTTATTCATATGCTAGTCCATGCTAACAATAGCTGTTCATGTGCTGAATGACTATCTAGTTGAATATCCAACCATGTTGCTATCTTTGCGATATACGCAATCATTTGGCTGTTGCTATGGGCGTGGTCATGTTGTTAGATATATTTGAATACATTTTTAAATGTTTATTCATATGTCTATTTAATCCTCTTCTTATCATTGCAACTGATCATTTGGTTGTTGCTATTGGCATGGTCCTGTTGCTAAGCAAATTTACATACATTTTTTGAATGATTATTCAATTGGCTATTAATCCCCATTGTTATGTTCACAATATATGTGATCATGTATAGCTGTTGCTATGGACGTGGTCTTGTTGATAGGCATATTTGCATACATTTTTTGAATATTTTTTTATTTGTCTACTATTCCCTGTTCTTATCTTTGCAATATATATCCTTAATAAACGATCAGAACTGATTTCAAAGTGCTGCCATGAAAACAAATACATTCTTTCATTCCACCATGTCAAACCTCAACGCGAATCACATCCGGGTACCAGTTCTACTGCGAGTTCGAATTCAATCACTTGAATTTCCGTTAAAATTTAGTCGTCTGAAGATCGCATTCAAGCGTGAAACTCTGAGTAACGGCTCCGTACCATAACTTGTGTATTTTGTGTAATACAGCTCTTACTTCTCAGTATTACCTCTTACACTGAATTAGTATATATATATATATATCTTTGTGAAATACACCACCGTTTGGATGTTGCTATGGGGTGTGGTCATGGTTGCTAGGGGTATTTGCATACATTTTTTGAATGTTTATTCACTTGTCTACCAGATGATGATGTTATTTGGCCATTTGGTTGTTACTAAGGGCGTAGTTTTGGAATTGAAGATTTTTGAACAAAAAAGACAAATTTTTAGCCCTAATTTGCATATCACTGATGGAATCACCATGTTGCAAACAATTCTTAATCTAAAGACCCCTTAGAATATTCCAGTAGGTTTTCTGACCCAAAATCACATTTTTTGACCCAAAACACACACAGGTTGTAAGATCATTTTGATTTGAACAATTTTCCAATTAGACACCAAAGGTAATACATCCACTAAATATCATGGCAATCGGTCCAGCAGTTTTTGACTTTATAGTTGTTTACACACACACACACACACACACACACACCCACACACACACACACACAGAGACAGACAGACAGACAGACAGACAGACAGGCAGACAGACAGACAGACAAATACTTCGCGATACCTATGTCACTACTGAACCTAATCAGTTCAGTTGTGCTAAAAAAAGTAATTTTTGTAAGGAAAGAACATAAACAATGAACAAAAACAACAATTTGTAAAGAAATGTGGCCAATTTCAAGCCCCGGGGCCAGGACATATGAGACTAGGTGTACAAAGACTCCCTATGTAAATGTAAAAACACAACCAATGAGATCAAAACTGACAGATGCTGATCTGATTAGTGGGTCTATATCTTTTGGATCACCTTTTTTATATGAATACTCAAGAAGTATATGTCAGATAAGAAATCTTTATTGAAGTATATAAAAAGATGGGTCAGATAAGAAATTGAAAACACTTGTGGAAAGAGTAATAAAAGCATCAATGGCATTGTAGCACAACTGTTGACAGTAAACTTTAATTTTCTGTAATGATTATGTGGTCTTGTTGCTAGCCATATTTGCATACATTTTTTTGAAGATTTATTCCCATGCCTACCCATCCATGGTTTTATATGTTACTATGGGCATGGTCTTGTTGCTAGACATATTTGCATACATTTTTTTGAAGATTTATTCCCATGCCTAAAAATGTACCTATCCATGGTGTCATATCTTAATCATTTAACTGTTACTATTGGCATAATGTTGTTGCTAGGCATATCTACATACAATTTGGCAATGTTCAGTGATTTACCTTCCTGTCACTGGTGTTATTTTGGCATTATATGTCATTGTTTACCTGTTGCTGTGCACATGTCTTATTGCTAAGGGCATTTACATATTTTAAAATGTTTATTCAATTGCCTACCTATCCCTGTTGTTATAATTGTAAAAAACCCTATCATCTGACTTGCTAGAACCATAACCAAATTTCATCCCCAGTAGTTTGAGAGGTAAAGTTTGATACCAATATTATTTGCATTATCCACAAGACAGACAGAGACAAAGACAGACAGACAGACAGACAGACAGACAGACTGGCACTGTTCAGTAGAGTCAAACTGAACTACACTCTTCTTACTTACAGCATGGTCAATTTAATTAAACCCTGAATGGGTTTGAACTCCAACCACAGTAGTAAGAGACAAGTTACCACTCGGCCACTGACAACCCTGAATGGGTTTGAACCCCAACCACAGTAGTAAGAGACAAGTGGTTTAACCACTCGGCCACTGACAACCCTGAATGGGTTTGAACCCCAACCACAGTAGTAAGAGACAAGTGGTTTAACCACTCGGCCACTGACAACCCTGAATGGGTTTGAACCCCAACCACAGTGATAACAGGCAAGTGAGTGGTTTAACCACTTGGCCACCGACAACCCTGAATGGGTTTGAACCCCAACCACAGTGTTAAGAGACAAGTGGTTTAACCACTCGGCCACTGACAACCCTGAATGGGTTTGAACCCCAACCACAGTGATAAGAGGCAAGTGGTTTAACTACTCGGCCACCGACAACCCTGAATGGGTTTGAACCCCGACCACAGTGATAAGAGGCAAGTGGTTTAACCACTCGGCCATGGACAACCCTGAATGAGTTCGAACCCCAACCACAGTAGTAAGAGACAAGTGGTTTAACCACTCGGCCACTGACAACCCTGAATGGGTTTGAACCCCAACCACAGTGTTAAGAGACAAGTGGTTTAACCACACGGCCACTGACAACCCTGAATGGGTTTGAACCCCAACCACAGTAGTAAGAGACAAGTGGTTTTACCACTCGGCCACTGACAACCCTGAATGGGTTTGAACCCCAACCACAGTAGTAAGAGACAAGTGGTTTAACCACTCAGCCACTGACAACCCTGAATGGGTTTGAACCCCAACCACAGTGATAAGAGACAAGTGGTTTAACCACTCAGCCACTGACAACCCTGAATGGGTTTGAACCCAAACCACAGTAGTAAGGGACAAGTGGTTTAACCACTCAGCCACTGGCAACCCTGAATGGGTTTGAACCCCAACCACAGTAGTAAGGGACAAGTGGTTTAACCACTTGGTCACTGACAACCCTGAATGGGTTTGAACCCCAACCACAGTAGTAAGAGGCAAGTGGTTTAACCACTCAGCCACTGACAACCCTGAATGGGTTTGAACCCAAACCACAGTAGTAAGAGGCAAGTGGTTTAACCACTCGGCCACTGACAACCCTGAATACGGCGTATTCCGGTTATCGAACTTCCGGTTGTTTCGCAGGAAAGTATCGCGAGAGGGCGCACCATATCTGACAAAGTGAGGGCCAGAATTTTCGTCATGGCATCTAATAGTATGGCGATGTATGAAGCTGTCAACAAAATGGGCGTAAAAGAACTCCGTGCATTCATAAAAGAGTGGAAAATTACTACTTCTAAATCTACTAGATATCGCCAGAAATGCTGTCAACCTTGGTCTTGAAACACTAGAAAATGATAATTTTCTGAGAGAACGGAAGAGGAGACGAATAGTGGATGTCAAGCATCAAAAGATAGAACTAATCGACAGCGGAAACATTGAAAGTTGGACGGAGGACCTTCGAAATATACCCGATGTAGACATGATAAACATATTTCTTTACCTTACTGGTGTCTGTTGCTTGACAAAAGAACGATTAGAAAATTACAAATCTGACAACAGCTTCCAATCTGATTAAAATCCGATGTAGATGTTGGCTGATCGTTCATTGCTATTTTACCGTCGTTATTTTGTCTGAATTGACCTTCTTGGTACATGTTTACATTTTTTAGCTTGCCTGATCGCCTCCTCTACGATCAGGCTAAAAAATATAAACATGTACCAAGAAAAATAATATCAGGCAAAATAACGAAGGTAAAATAGTAATGAACGATTAGCCGACATCTACATAGGATTTTAATCAGATTGAACAGCTTCCAGCTACAGTCATTGCAATATTGAGAGTTCGGTCGACAATAAATTACCAAGCCACATGTTTATATTGTAACTGATGTCGCCGCATACTTAGGCCTTTCTTGTTTATTAGAACAGTGGTGTAGCACCACGGGTGAAATCATAAAACTTTGTCCGGAAAAAAAACATTTCATGTACTGGTTATAAGTTGGCATAAACATATTTGTATTGATATACTCATCTTTACTATCACACTTTGGTTAGCTTGCTATTCTTCATTCAGGACCATCAGTGTATAAAAAACCCCATTGAAGTCGGCAACGAATCATAAATATTGTTATTGTGATTGATGTACCACACCGCCCACCCCTTCAATGAATCGGCCTTCCATGTAACGTTTACGTGGTTCACTCATCATACCATACCTTATACCGATCTGATTAAAATCCGATGTAGATGTCGGCTAATCGTTCATTGCTATTTTACCTTCGTTATTTTGCCTGAATTGACCTTCGTGGTACATGTTTACGTTTTTGTCCTGATCGGTAGAGGAGGCGATCAAACATGTACCACGAAGGTCAATTCAGGCACAATAACGAAAGTAAAATAGCAATGAACGATTAGCCGACATCTACATCGGATTTTAATCAGATTGGTTTTATACAAGCTGCAATAACTGTAGCGTATATTGTGATTTTGAGGGTTCTTTCCTCTGTTTTTGTACCTTTTTCCGTTCCGATGTTTGACTGGAAGCAATCGCTACAATTTCTCCAACGGTAACGCAAATGGACGATGTCACACTAAAAACGTGAGTGAGATGTCAGTGTACTACCCGTTTCAAAATGTTGCTACTTTTGGGTTTTCCTCACGGTCGAATTGCAGAGCCAAACTTACGCGAAATATTAGGAGAACAAGAGGTTAATTTGCTATTTCGTTATTTGATGGGCGATAATGCAATATTATAGCGTAAAGTTACCGGGAATGACAGAAAATCTTTAGTCAGTGGTTACGATGCCTATATATATAGACTCTGTGCTTTGCAACAATGCGCTACAATTCTGGCCCTCACTTCCGGTTCTAAAACAGCGCCCCTAGTGGCCAAACAATCATATCTTTTATCTTTTCGGGGCTTCTTCGATAACCGGAATACGGCGTATTGGTTTGAACCCCAACCACAGTGATAAGAGGCAAGTGAGTGGTTTAACCACTTGGTCACTCATACTGCATTCCTGTATCTGATTGAACTAATTTGACTGTAAGTTCAAACTAAAGATTTTAGATCATCTGAGAAGGTGCATTTAATTTAACCGTGTGGTAACTTTAACAAGACTTACGGACAACGTGCCTTCTCAGTTTGCACCTTTCCTTATGAAATGCACTACCTACCATTTGATATTTGTAGCACTAAGACTGTTAACAAGATGCATCTTCTGATGTAATGATTCATGTTGTCAGGGTTACGGCAGGACAGTTTAATGTGTGATGTTCTTTTTATGAGTAATTTGTTTTAATCTCCTACCAGTTTTCTGAATGTTTATCCTTTGTATTTGAAAGAACATTTAACCATTAATTAAATTTTATAAATCATTTGTGTCCTAAGTTTCTTCTGAGACATTTTATTGATGTGTTTTTTCTGTGTTTTCATAGTTGTTGTATTATTTTTTCAGTTTTAGCTGTTAGTTTATTGTACAATGTGCTGAGAGATAGTGTAGCACATTTCTTTAGGAATTAAAATAATAACAATAACCACCATGCAATTAATATCCCTTGATCTGTACCTCCCAAGAAACATCGCTGTGAAATTCTCAGCCAAATCAGACAAATACTTTTGGAATTACAGATTTTTGACCAAAATGACACATTTTTATCCCTAATTTGCATACCAATCTTAATACCTTAAAGAATGTTCCCACCAAATTTCAGACTGATATCCTCATTAGCTTTTTAGATTAAGTTTTTTGACCAACATTTTTTTTTTAACCCAAACCACACATCTGTGATGCAATCATTTTGCTTTGAACAATTTTCCAACTAGACACCACAGTATTGTTTCTATCAAATACCAAGGCAATTGGTCTGGTAGTATTTGAATTTAAGTAGTTCACATACATACACAGACAGACAGATGGACAGACACTGTACCATGCCTATAACACTACTGTTGTTCTAAAAAAGAATCCAAACATTTCACCTGTTGAGGCACTATAACCTTAATATTCCAATGAGAAAGATCATTAGTATAAAACCATCATTGCATTATTACAGTAATAAAAATGTTATTATGCTGACTTTGTTCTACAAACACCATGGGACATGAACACTTTGTTCTACAATAGAACACCATGGGACATGAACACTTTGTTCTACAGTAGAACACCATGGGACATGAACACTTTGTTCTACAGTAGAACACCATGGGACATGAACACTTTGTTCTACAATAGAACACCATGGGACATGAACACTTTGTTCTACAGTACAACACCATGGGACATGAACACTTTGTTCTACAGTAGAACACCATGGGACATGAACACTTTGTTCTACAGTAGAACACCATGGTACATGAACACTTTGTTCTACAATAGAGCACCATGGGACATGAACACTTTGTTCTACAGTACAACACCATGGGACATGAACACTTTGTTCTACAATAGAACACCATGGGACATGAACACTTTGTTCTACAATAGAACACCATGGGACATGAACACTTTGTTCTACAGTACAACACCATGGGACATGAACACTTTGTTCTACAGTACAACACCATGGGACATGAACACTTTGTTCTACAGTACAACACCATGGGACATGAACACTTTGTTCTACAGTAGAACACCATGGGACATGAACACTTTGTTCTACAATAGAACACCATGGGACATGAACACTTTGTTCTACAGTACAACACCATGGGACATGAACACTTTGTTCTACAGTACAACACCATGGGACATGAACACTTTGTTCTACAGTACAACACCATGGGACATGAACACTTTGTTCTACAGTACAACACCATGGGACATGAACACTTTGTTCTACAGTACAACACCATGGGACATGAACACTTTGTTCTACAGTACAACACCATGGGACATGAACACTTTGTTCTACAGTACAACACCATGGGACATGAACACTTTGTTCTACAGTACAACACCATGGGACATGAACACTTTGTTCTACAGTACAACACCATGGGACATGAACACTTTGTTCTACAATAGAACACCATGGGACATGAACACTTTGTTCTACAATAGAACACCATGGGACATGAACACTTTGTTCTACAGTACAACACCATGGGACATGAACACTTTGTTCTACAGTACAACACCATGGGACATGAACACTTTGTTCTACAGCACAACACCATGGGACATGAACACTTTGTTCTACAGTACAACACCATGGGACATGAACACTTTGTTCTACAGTACAACACCATGGGACATGAACACTTTGTTCTACAGTACAACACCATGGGACATGAACACTTTGTTCTACAGTACAACACCATGGGACATGAACACTTTGTTCTACAGTACAACACTATGGGACATGAACACTTTGTTCTACAGTACAACACCATGGGACATGGACACTTTGTTCTACAGTACAACACCATGGGACATGAACACTTTGTTCTACAGTACAACACCGCAACGCCAAAGTGACCTACTACAAAGATCTCATTGAAAAGAATGCACATGATCAAAAGTCTCTCTTCAAAATATTGTCATCAATTTCTTCATCACCTAATGACACTTTGCTTCCTTCTCACATATCTGAACTGGAATTAAGTAACCGTTTCTGTGATTTTTTCATGCAAAAGATCATTGATATCCGCTCAAGTCTAGATGCCCAAAGCTCAGCTGTTGACTTTAGCAATGTGGAAGTCATCTCTTCGGAATCGCTTGATTGTTTTCAACCAGTATCAGAGAAGGAAATTCACGATATCATCAGGGGTGCACCAAACAAGTCAAGTAGTTTAGATCCATTGCCAACATCATTTGTCAAGCTGTGTCTTGATAAACTACTCGTGATTATCACTTGGATTATTAATTTGTCACTCAAATCTGGCGTTGTACCTCATTTATTGAAGTCTGCAGTTGTCACACCACTTATAAAGAAACCCACGCTCGATCCGGAATTTCTCAAAAACTTTCGTCCAATTTCCAATCTACCTTTTCTGTCTAAGTTACTTGAAAAGGTAGTTGCTGCTCAGCTCACAGACTTCTTGAATAATAACCTTTTATTTGAGCCACTTCAATCTGCCTACAAACAACACCACAGTACCGAAACAGCACTTCTCCTTGTACATAATGATATTCTGACTGCACTCGACTCCGGACAAATTGTTCTTCTTGTTCTTTTAGACCTATCTGCAGCGTTTGATACCATAGATCACGAAATACTTCTAAAGCGTTTGTCAGATCTTGGTATCAAAGGAACTCCTCTTAAATGGCTTTGCTCATACCTCACAGACAGATTTCCATCAGTTACAGTAAATGGGAAAATGTCACTTGCTCAATTGCTACGGTTCGGAGTACCTCAGGGCTCTGTCCTAGGACCTCTATTGTTTACTATTTACATTTCACCACTCGGTCAGATCATTCGCCGTCATAAACTTCAGTTTCACCAATTCGCCGACGATAATGAACAGTACTTGTCTTTTAAGAAATCCAACACCACCTCCGCCATATCTTCTATTGAAGAATGTGTCAACGATATTAAGAAATGGATGACGCAAAATAAACTGAAGTTAAATGATTCTAAGACAGAAGTCATTTTAATTCGTTCCAAATTTGATCATTCGCCGTTGCCACTCACTTCCATCAACATATGTTCAAGTGTTATTGAAACTACTTCATCTGCGAGAAACATTGGTGTCATCTTTGATGACAATTATACATTTCAACAACACATAATTACCACCTGCCGCACCATTCACTTCCTCCTTCGTAAAATTGGACACATCAGGAAATACCTCTCTCAGGATTCTTGTGCCACCCTCGTCCATGCTGTCATATCATCGAAGCTGGACTATCGTAATTCCTTACTATATGGTCTGCCTGACGTTCACTTACAGCGCTTACAACGTGCCCAAAATACGGCAGCTAGGATTATTATGCGCACCAGGAAATTCGAACACATAACCCCTATTCTAAAACAACTTCATTGGCTTCCAGTATCTCATCGTATTGTTTTCAAACTTCTGCTCTTCACTTATAAAGCCCTAAATGGAATATCTCCACAATATCTCAAGAACTTAATTACACCTCGTTCTTCATTACGCACTCTTCGTTCATCAGATAAATGCCTTCTGCATACACCCAAATGGAATCTGGTTTCCTATGGTCGCCGCTCCTTCTCTTCAGCAGCTCCTGAACTTTGGAACTCTCTACCCCTGGACATTAAAACCTCTCCCAATGTTAACATTTTCAAAAGACGCTTGAAAACCCACATATTTCAGAGAGCTTTTTCATCTCCTTTCTAACTCTAAGCGCCACTGAACATTGTTTTCTTTGGATATTTGGCGCTATATAAATTTATTAGATAGATAGATAGATAGGTTTAACCACTCGGCCACTGACAACCCTGAATTGGTTTGAACCCCAACCACAGTGATAAGAGGCAAGTGAGTGGTTTAACCACTCGGCCACTGACAACCCTGAATGGGTTTGAACCCCAACCACAGTGATAAGAGGCAAGTGAGTGGTTTAACCACTTGGTCACTCATACTGCATTCCTGTATCTGATTGAACTAATTTGACTGTAAGTTCAAACTAAAGATTTTAGATCAGCTGAGAAGGTGCATTTAATTTAACCGTGTGGTAACTTTAACAAGACTTACGGACAAAGTGCCTTCTCAGTTTGCACCTTTCCTTATGAAATGCACTACCTACCATTTGATATTTGTAGCACTAAGACTGTTAACAAGATGCATCTTCTGATGTAATGATTCATGTTGTCAGGGTTATGGCAGGACAGTTTAATGTGTGATGTTCTTTTTATGAGTAATTTGTTTTAATCTCCTACCAGTTTTCTGAATGTTTATCCTTTGTATTTGAAAGAACATTTAACCATTAATTAAATTTTATAAATCATTTGTGTCCTAAGTTTCTTCTGAGACATTTTATTGATGTGTTTTTTCTGTGTTTTCATAGTTGTTGTATTATTTTTTCAGTTTTAGCTGTTAGTTTATTGTACAATGTGCTGAGAGATAGTGTAGCACATTTCTTTAGGAATTAAAATAATAACAATAACCACCATGCAATTAATATCCCTTGATCTGTACCTCCCAAGAAACATCGCTGTGAAATTCTCAGCCAAATCAGACAAATACTTTTGGAATTACAGATTTTTGACCAAAATGACACATTTTTATCCCTAATTTGCATACCAATCTTAATACCTTAAAGAATGTTCCCACCAAATTTCAGACTGATATCCTCATTAGCTTTTTAGATTAAGTTTTTTGACCAACATTTTTTTTTTAACCCAAACCACACATCTGTGATGCAATCATTTTGCTTTGAACAATTTTCCAACTAGACACCACAGTATTGTTTCTATCAAATACCAAGGCAATTGGTCTGGTAGTATTTGAATTTAAGTAGTTCACATACATACACAGACAGACAGATGGACAGACACTGTACCATGCCTATAACACTACTGTTGTTCTAAAAAAGAATCCAAACATTTCACCTGTTGAGGCACTATAACCTTAATATTCCAATGAGAAAGATCATTAGTATAAAACCATCATTGCATTATTACAGTAATAAAAATGTTATTATGCTGACTTTGTTCTACAAACACCATGGGACATGAACACTTTGTTCTACAATAGAACACCATGGGACATGAACACTTTGTTCTACAGTAGAACACCATGGGACATGAACACTTTCTTCTACAGTAGAATACCATGGGACATGAACACTTTGTTCTACAATAGAACACCATGGGACATGAACACTTTGTTCTACAGTACAACACCATGGGACATGAACACTTTGTTCTACAGTAGAACACCATGGGACATGAACACTTTGTTCTACAGTAGAACACCATGGGACATGAACACTTTGTTCTACAGTAGAACACCATGGTACATGAACACTTTGTTCTACAATAGAGCACCATGGGACATGAACACTTTGTTCTACAGTACAACACCATGGGACATGAACACTTTGTTCTACAATAGAACACCATGGGACATGAACACTTTGTTCTACAATAGAACACCATGGGACATGAACACTTTGTTCTACAGTACAACACCATGGGACATGAACACTTTGTTCTACAGTACAACACCATGGGACATGAACACTTTGTTCTACAGTACAACACCATGGGACATGAACACTTTGTTCTACAGTAGAACACCATGGGACATGAACACTTTGTTCTACAGTACAACACCATGGGACATGAACACTTTGTTCTACAGTACAACACCATGGGACATGAACACTTTGTTCTACAGTACAACACCATGGGACATGAACACTTTGTTCTACAGTACAACACCATGGGACATGAACACTTTGTTCTACAGTACAACACCATGGGACATGAACACTTTGTTCTACAGTACAACACCATGGGACATGAACACTTTGTTCTACAGTACAACACCATGGGACATGAACACTTTGTTCTACAGTACAACACCATGGGACATGAACACTTTGTTCTACAGTACAACACCATGGGACATGAACACTTTGTTCTACAATAGAACACCATGGGACATGAACACTTTGTTCTACAATAGAACACCATGGGACATGAACACTTTGTTCTACAGTACAACACCATGGGACATGAACACTTTGTTCTACAGTACAACACCATGGGACATGAACACTTTGTTCTACAGTACAACACCATGGGACATGAACACTTTGTTCTACAGTACAACACCATGGGACATGAACACTTTGTTCTACAGTACAACACCATGGGACATGAACACTTTGTTCTACAGTACAACACCATGGGACATGAACACTTTGTTCTACAGTACAACACCATGGGACATGAACACTTTGTTCTACAGTACAACACTATGGGACATGAACACTTTGTTCTACAGTACAACACCATGGGACATGGACACTTTGTTCTACAGTACAACACCATGGGACATGAACACTTTGTTCTACAGTACAACACCATGGGACATGAACATTTTGTTCTACAGTACAACACCATGGGACATGAACACTTTGTTCTACAGTAGAGCACCATGGGACATGGACAATTTGTTCTACAATAGAGCACCATGGGACATGAACACTTTGTTCTACAGTACAACACCATGGGACATGAACACTTTGTTCTACAGTACAACACCATGGGACATGAACACTTTGTTCTACAGTACAACACCATGGGACATGAACACTTTGTTCTACAATAGAACACCATGGGACATGAACACTTTGTTCTACAATAGAACACCATGGGACATGAACACTTTGTTCTACAATAGAACACCATGGGACATGAACACTTTGTTCTACAGTACAACACCATGGGACATGAACACTTTGTTCTACAGTACAACACCATGGGACATGAACACTTTGTTCTACAGCACAACACCATGGGACATGAACACTTTGTTCTACAGTACAACACCATGGGACATGAACACTTTGTTCTACAGTACAACACCATGGGACATGAACACTTTGTTCTACAGTACAACACCATGGGACATGAACACTTTGTTCTACAGTACAACACCATGGGACATGAACACTTTGTTCTACAGTACAACACCATGGGACATGAACACTTTGTTCTACAGTACAACACCATGGGACATGAACACTTTGTTCTACAGTACAACACCATGGGACATGAACATTTTGTTCTACAGTACAACACCATGGGACATGAACACTTTGTTCTACAGTAGAGCACCATGGGACATGGACAATTTGTTCTACAATAGAGCACCATGGGACATGAACACTTTGTTCTACAGTAGAACAGCAAGGGACATGAACACTTTGTTCTACAGTAGAACAGCAAGGGACATGACAACTTTGTTCTACAGTAGAACACCATGGGACATGACAACTTTGTTCTACAGTAGAACACCATGGGACATGAACACTTTGTTATACAATAGAGCACCATGGGACATGAACACTTTGTTCTACAGTACAACACCATGGGACATGAACACTTTGTTCTACAATAGAACACCATGGGACATGAACACTTTGTTCTACAGTACAACACCATGGGACATGAACACTTTGTTCTACAGTACAACACCATGGGACATGAACACTTTGTTCTACACTAGAACACCATGGGACATGAACATTTTGTTCTACAGTACAACACCATGGGACATGAACACTTTGTTCTACAGTACAACACCATGCGACATGAACACTTTGTTCTACAGTACAACACCATGGGACATGAACACTTTGTTCTACAGTACAACACCATGGGACATGAACACTTTGTTCTACAGTACAACACCATGGGACATGAACACTTTGTTCTACAGTACAACACCATGGGACATGAACACTTTGTTCTACAGTACAACACCATGGGACATGAACACTTTGTTCTACAGTACAACACCATGGGACATGAACACTTTGTTCTACAGTACAACACCATGGGACATGAACACTTTGTTCTACAGTACAACACCATGGGACATGAACACTTTGTTCTACAGTACAACACCATGGGACATGAACACTTTGTTCTACAGTACAACACCATGGGACATGAACACTTTGTTCTACAGTACAACACCATGGGACATGAACACTTTGTTCTACAGTACAACACCATGGGACATGAACACTTTGTTCTACAGTACAACACTATGGGACATGAACACTTTGTTCTACAGTACAACACCATGGGACATGAACACTTTGTTCTACAGTACAACACCATGGGACATGAACATTTTGTTCTACAGTACAACACCATGGGACATGAACATTTTGTTCTACAGTAGAGCACCATGGGACATGGACAATTTGTTCTACAATAGAGCACCATGGGACATGAACACTTTGTTCTACAGTAGAACAGCAAGGGACATGAACACTTTGTTCTACAATAGAGCACCATGGGACATGACAACTTTGTTCTACAGTAGAACACCATGGGACATGAACACTTTGTTATACAATAGAGCACCATGGGATATGGACAATTTGTTCTACGGTAGAGCACCATGGGACATGAACACTTTGTTCTACAGTACAACACCATGGGACATGAACACTTTGTTCTACTATAGAACACCATGGGACATGAACACTTTGTTCTACAGTACAACACCATGGGACATGAACACTTTGTTCTACAATAGAACACCATGGGACCTGGACAATTTGTTCTACAGTACAACACCATGGGACATGGACACTTTGTTCTACAGTACAACACCATGGGACATGAACACTTTGTTCTACAGTAGAGCACCATGGGACATGGACAATTTGTTCTACAATAGAGCACCATGGGACATGAACACTTTGTTCTACAGTAGAACAGCAAGGGACATGAACACTTTGTTCTACAATAGAGCACCATGGGACATGACAACTTTGTTCTACAGTAGAACACCATGGGACATGAACACTTTGTTATACAATAGAGCACCATGGGATATGGACAATTTGTTCTACGGTAGAGCACCATGGGACATGAACACTTTGTTCTACACTACAACACCATGGGACATGAACACTTTGTTCTACAATAGAACACCATGGGACCTGGACAATTTGTTCTACAGTAGAGCACCATGGGACATGACAACTTTGTTCTACAATAGAACACCATGGGACATGAACACTTTGTTCTACAATAGAACACCATGGGACATGGACAATTTGTTCTACGGTAGAGCACCATTGGCAATGGATACTTTGTTCTACACTACACTACAATCATAAAGTTCATATACATGTACACTTACTTCCTCTTGCTTTTTTTCAGCTTCACACTCAAGAGAAACTGAGTCACCAGGAAACTTTTCTACAATGCCTTTATTTGGACCAAGTATGCTGAAATGCTTGAGATCTTGGTAAGACTGTTTGCAGGGTCTGTATTCTGGTATTTTATCATTTTCATCTTTGCAATATTTTGTACTATCACATGGTTCCAAATCATTACCTAATGAAGAAATAAAAAGCAAAAATTAATCCCTTTTTTTTATTGATATTTAATATTTCTATGGAAATAGCAAAAACGAATGCAAAGATTTCTTTTAAACATCAACATCTAAAAGTATGAAAGACCATTATGATAGATATGTAACAATAGGTACTGTATAAAACAAGACCATTATGATAGATATGTAACAATAGGTTAACTGTATAAAACAAGAGCATTACGATAGATATGTAACAATAGGTACTGTATAAAACAAGACCATTATGATAGATATGTAACAATAGGTACTGTATAAAACAAGACCATTATGATAGATATGTAACAATAGGTTAACTGTATAAAACAAGAGCATTACGATAGATATGTAACAATAGGTACTGTATAAAACAAGACCATTATGATAGATATGTAACAATAGGTACTGTATAAAACAAGACCATTATGATAGATATGTAACAATAGGTACTGTATAAAACAAGACCATTATGATAGATATGTAACAATAGGTTAACTGTATAAAACAAGAGCATTACGATAGATATGTAACAATAGGTACTGTATAAAACAAGACCATTATGATAGATATGTAACAATAGGTACTGTATAAAACAAGACCATTATGATAGATATGTAACAATAGGTACTGTATAAAACAAGACCATTATGATAGATATGTAACAATAGGTACTGTATAAAACAAGACCATTATGATAGATATGTAACAATAGGTACTGTATAAAACAAGACCATTATGATAGATATGTAACAATAGGTACTGTATAAAACAAGACCATTATGATAGATATGTAACAATAGGTACTGTATAAAACAAGACCATTATGATAGATATGTAACAATAGGTACTGTATAAAACAAGACCATTATGATAGATATGTAACAATAGGTACTGTATAAAACAAGACCATTATGATAGATATGTAACAATAGGTACTGTATAAAACAAGACCATTATGATAGATATGTAACAATAGGTACTGTATAAAACAAGACCATTATGATAGATATGTAACAATAGGTACTGTATAAAACAAGACCATTATGATAGATATGTAACAATAGGTACTGTATAAAACAAGACCATTGTGATAGATATGTAACAGTAGGTACTGTATAAAACAAGACCATTATGATAGATATGTAACAATAGGTACTGTATAAAACAAGACCATTATGATAGATATGTAACAATAGGTACTGTATAAAACAAGACCATTATGATAGATATGTAACAATAGGTACTGTATAAAACAAGACCATTGTGATAGATATGTAACAATAGGTACTGTATAAAACAAGACCATTATGATAGATATGTAACAATAGGTACTGTATAAAACAAGACCATTATGATAGATATGTAACAATAGGTACTGTATAAAACAAGACCATTGTGATAGATATGTAACAATAGGTACTGTACAAAACAAGACCATTATGATAGATATGTAACAATAGGTACTGTATAAAACAAGACCATTATGATAGATATGTAACAATAGGTACTGTATAAAACAAGACCATTGTGATAGATATGTAACAATAGGTACTGTATAAAACAAGACCATTATGATAGATATGTAACAATAGGTACTGTATAAAACAAGACCATTATGATAGATATGTAACAATAGGTACTGTATAAAACAAGACCATTATGATAGATATGTAACAATAGGTACTGTACAAAACAAGACCATTATGATAGATATGTAACAATAGGTACTGTACAAAACAAGACCATTGTGATAGATATGTAACAATAGGTACTGTATAAAACAAGACCATTATGATAGATATGTAACAATAGGTTAACTGTATAAAACAAGACCATTGTGATAGATATGTAACAATAGGTACTGTACAAAACAAGACCATTGTGATAGATATGTAACAATAGGTACTGTATAAAACAAGACCATTGTGATAGATATGTAACAATAGGTACTGTACAAAACAAGACCATTGTGATAGATATGTAACAATAGGTACTGTAGGTAAGCCATATTCACTCTTCTGGGTAACTAAACGCTGGCTTTTAGCTGTTGCAAAGGTTATGGTCATCTTTGCTAGGGCAATTTGTGTCAATATATCTTGAACATGTGCAGAATAATACTTGTAGAAACGTCACTACAATTTCAGCCCCATTCACCAAGTAATTTTGACATATAACTTAAGTTTTTGTTTTTTACCAAAAGTTATATTTTTAGACCTACTTTGCATTTCATGGATGAGCTCATCATATGCTGAATAACTATACTTCTACACACCCCTAGAAACATCCCAATCAAATTTTAGCAAGTTCTGCCAGGTGGTTCTGGAATTTAAGACAGACCAACTACATAATATATCTATTAAATCAATGCCAGTGGAGGGGAACTATCCATAATGATAAAATCCCCGGTCATTTCACATAATGAGTAGCTCTCAAACCTATTTCCATGTCATGACAGCCAACTAGCAAAAGATTTTTATTCAGCTATCAAATCTAAATAACAACATTTGTCATGTTTTGATGTAATTATGAGCTGGCAAGCATTGCAGTTAGACTATGAAATGAACCACTACAATAACTGCAGTTAGGCTATGAAATGAAGCACTATTGCAGTTAGACTATGAAATGAACCACTACTGCAGTTAGACTATGAAATGAACCACTACTGCAGTTAAACTATGAAATGAACCACTACTGCAGTTAGGCTATGAAATGAACCACTACTACGGTTAGGCTATGAAATGAACCACTACTATGGTTAGACTATGAAATGAACCACTACTACGGTTAGACTATGGAATGAACCACTACTACAGTTAGGCTATGAAATGAACCACTACTACAGTTAGACTATGAAATGAACCACTACTACAGTTAAACTATGAAATGAACCACTACTACAGTTAGGCTATGAAATGAACCACTACTACGGTTAGACTATGAAATGAACCACTACTACAGTTAGGCTATGAAATGAACCACTACTACAGTTAGACTATGAAATGAACCACTACTACAGTTAGGCTATGAAATGAACCACTACTACAGTTAGGCTATGAAATGAACCACTATTGCAGTTAAACTATGAAATGAACCACTACTACGGTTAGACTATGAAATGAACCACTACTACAGTTAGGCTATGAAATGAACCACTATTGCAGTTAGACTATGAAATGAACCACTATTGCAGTTAAACTATGAAATGAACCACTACTACGGTTAGACTATGAAATGAACCACTACTACGGTTAGACTATGGAATGAACCACTACTACAGTTAGACTATGAAATGAACCACTACTACGGTTAGACTATGAAATGAACCACTACTACAGTTAGACTATGAAATGAACCACTACTACAGTTAGGCTATGAAATGAACCAATACTACGGTTAGACTATGGAATGAACCACTATAATTTCAGTTAGACTATGGAATGAGCCACTATAATTTCAGTTAGACTATGAAATGAACCACTACTACGGTTAGACTATGAAATGAACCACTACTACAGTTAGGCTATGAAATGAACCACTACTGCAGTTAGGCTATGAAACGAACCACTATTGCAGTTAAACTATGAAATGAACCACTACTACGGTTAGGCTATGAAATGAACCACTACTGCAGTTAAACTATGAAATGAACCACTACTACGGTTAGACTATGAAATGAACCACTACTACAGTTAGGCTATGAAATGAACCACTACTACGGTTAGACTATGAAATGAACCACTATTGCAGTTAGGCTATGAAATGAACCACTATTGCAGTTAAACTATGAAATGAACCACTACTACGGTTAGGCTATGAAATGAACCACTACTGCAGTTAAACTATGAAATGAACCACTACTACGGTTAGGCTATGAAATGAACCACTACTGCAGTTAAACTATGAAATGAACCACTACTACGGTTAGACTATGAAATGAACCACTACTACAGTTAGGCTATGAAATGAACCACTACTACAGTTAGACTATGAAATGAACCACTACTACAGTTAGGCTATGAAATGAACCACTACTACGGTTAGACTATGAAATGAACCACTATTGCAGTTAGGCTATGAAATGAACCACTATTGCAGTTAAACTATGAAATGAACCACTACTACGGTTAGACTATGAAATGAACCACTATTGCAGTTAAACTATGAAATGAACCACTACTACGGTTAGACTATGAAATGAACCACTACTACAGTTAGGCTATGAAATGAACCACTACTACAGTTAGACTATGAAATGAACCACTACTACGGTTAGACTATGAAATGAACCACTACTACAGTTAGGCTATGAAATGAACCACTATTGCAGTTAAACTATGAAATGAACCACTACTACGGTTAGACTATGAAATGAACCACTACTACGGTTAGACTATGAAATGAACCACTACTACAGTTAGGCTATGAAATGAACCACTACTGCAGTTAGACTATGAAATGAACCACTACTACGGTTAGACTATGAAATGAACCACTACTACAGTTAGACTATGAAATGAACCACTATTGCAGTTAGACTATGAAATGAACCACTACTACGGTTAGACTATGAAATGAACCACTACTGCAGTTAAACTATGAAATGAACCACTACTACAGTTAGGCTATGAAATGAACCACTACTACGGTTAGGCTATGAAATGAACCACTACTGCAGTTAAACTATGAAATGAACCACTACTACAGTTAGGCTATGAAATGAACCACTACTACAGTTAGGCTATGAAATGAACCACTACTGCAGTTAGGCTATGAAATGAACCACTTTTGCAGTTAGACTATGAAATGAACCACTACTGCAGTTAGACTATGAAATGAACCACTACTACAGTTAAACTATGAAATGAACCACTACTACAGTTAGACTATGAAATGAACCACTACTACGGTTAGACTATGAAATGAACCACTACTACGGTTAGACTATGAAATGAACCACTACTACAGTTAAACTATGAAATGAACCACTACTACAGTTAGACTATGGAATGAACCACTACTACGGTTAGACTATGAAATGAACCACTACTACAGTTAGGCTATGAAATGAACCACTACTACAGTTAGGCTATGAAATGAACCACTACTACAGTTAGGCTATGAAATGAACCACTACTACAGTTAGGCTATGAAATGAACCACTACTACAGTTAGGCTATGAAATGAACCACTACTACAGTTAGGCTATGAAATGAACCACTACTACAGTTAGGCTATGAAATGAACCACTATTGCAGTTAAACTATGAAATGAACCACTACTACGGTTAGGCTATGAAATGAACCACTACTACAGTTAGGCTATGAAATGAACCACTATTGCAGTTAAACTATGAAATGAACCACTACTACAGTTAGGCTATGAAATGAACCACTACTACAGTTAGACTATGGAATGAGCCACTATTGCAGTTAGGCTATGAAATGAACCACTACTACAGTTAGACTATGAAATGAACCACTATTGCAGTTAGACTATGGAATGAGCCACTATTGCAGTTAAACTATGAAATGAACCACTACTGCAGTTAGACTATGAAATGAACCACTATTGCAGTTAAACTATGAAATGAACCACTATTGCAGTTAAACTATGAAATGAACCACTACTACGGTTAGACTATGAAATGAACCACTACTGCAGTTAGGCTGAAATGAACCACTTTTGCAGTTAGACTATGGAATGAGCCGCTATAATTTCAGTTAGACTATGGAATGAGCCATTATAATTTCAGTTAGACTATGAAATGAGCCACTATAATTTCAGTTAGACTATGGAATGAGCCACTATAATTTCAGTTAGACTATGAAATGAGCCACTATAATTGCAGTTACATGTAGACTATGAAATGAACCACTATTTGATCTTTCTCATTATGAATGAGGTAATGTATACATGTAGTACTCAACATAAAGTTAACCTTATATATATTGTGTCTCTTTATAAAAAACTAATATTGTTATCATCATTATTATTATTACAAGTGAAAGGGCTTAATAATAATTATAATAATAGTACATGATAATAATAATAATTGTAATAATCGGGTTTACTCGAATATTAACCACCCTACCTGGGGTAGTTTTGTATGCTGAGTTCAAAAAAGGGGGTCATTTTATGAACATCTGTTGCCATGGTAACCAAAATCACCATAATATGTTAATCATTTTTCCAAAAATTGACATAAAACATTGAAAAAAAAGATAATACAGTGAAAAAATGTCCTTGTATTAGACATGTATGAGTTAGTGCTACCTGGTGTAACATTAATTGTATAAAATTGGATAGCTGTTTCCATGGAAACATATGGTAGAGTAAAAAATGTTATGTTGGTTAAACACCTACATATCTGGAAAATAACATGATAAACCTAATTATAACATAGTTTATTAGCATATTGACCACCCTATCTTGAGTAGTTTGTTATGCCGAGTTCAAAAATAGATATCATTTTAGGAACATCTGTTGCCATGGTAACCTAAATCACCATATTATGCATTGTTAGGCAAAATTTATGTAAAATTCGAAGAAAATTTTTTTTACAAACAAAATCCTTACTTTTGGCATATATGCACTAATGCTATCCATTGTAAGACAGATTATCTAAAATTGGAGAGTGGCTTCCATGGAAACATAAAATACACTTACTTTACAAATGCCATGTTTTAGTAAAAAAAATTACATCTGACATACACCTACAAACAAATGGGTTTGCTATTAAAATACCAAATATTTTGTTACTCCAAGTCCTAATAAAATATGCAACTAGTCACAAACTGAGTGGTTGTAAAAGCTTAACATGTATGTCAGAAGATCTGTGCTGATTATAATAATAATAATAATAATAAATAATAATAACTTTATTTGCCATGTGCCAAAAATAGCATTGGAAATTGATTTTTCACACGAGCTCATAAAAGAAACAAATCGGGAATAAAACTGACAATAAAATAAGAAAGACACAACAGACAATAAAAAACACACACGGTACTAAAAAACAATATAAGACAAGTTGTTATAAAACAGGCAGTAGATGACTATGTACGGTTTAAAATACGGATAGCAGATGGATAAAAACTCTTCCTAAAACGTTCAGTTCTTGTTCTGATGGCCCTATACCGCTTACCAGAGGGTAAAAGTTTAAATAAATCATATGCTGGGTGGCTAAAATCCTGGATGATGGCTTTTGCTTTGTGCATGGTGTGTGTCTGATAGATTGAATGTAATGATGGCAATTCTGTGCCGATGATTCTTTGTGCTGTACGCACAACCCGCTCAAGTGAATTCAATTCATCCTTGGTTATATTATTGAACCAGACTGTGATAGCATATGTTAAAATACTCTCTATAACACTACGATAAAAGTTGACTAGAATGGAATTACTCATACCAATTTTCTTCAAACGCCTCAGAAAATATAGACGCTGTTGTGCTTTCTTTACCAGGTAATCGGTATTAGTTTGCCAAGACAAACAATTTGAAAGTTGAATACCTAGAAACTTAAATACAGAAACAATTTAAACTGTTCTATCATTGATGCTAATCGGTGAATGAGCCATATTGCCCTTCCTAAAATCGATGATTACTTCTTTTGTTTTGTTTACATTCAGTTCAAGATTGTTGACACTACACCAATTTGCCAAATTTGCAATTTCACTCCTATATGCAGACTCGTCATTATCAGTTATTAAACCTATGGCTGTGGTGTCATCGGCAAACTTTACAAGCACGTTTTCATCATACAAGGGAGTACAGTCATGGGTGAAAAGGGAGTACAGTAAAGGACTTAAGACACAACCTTGAGGAGCACCTGTATTAAGAACTAATTTCGAAGAAACACGGCTATTAATTTTAACAATCTGTGGCCTATCATAGAGAAAACTTAAGACCCACCTACACATGGATTGGCTAATTCCAAGGTCAGAGAGTTTCATTACTAACTTGGATGGAATAATAGTGTTAAACGCAGAGCTGAAATCTACAAAGAGCATTCGAGCATATGAATTTCGTTTATCTAGATGAGTTAATACTGAATGAAGTGCAATTGATACAGCATCTTCTACAGAGCGATTGGCACGGTATGCAAACTGATATGGGTCGATAGACTTTGGTAAAATAGACTTAATATGGTGCAAAACTAAGCGTTCGAAGCATTTCATGATGACAGGTGTAAGTGCAACCGGCCTATAATCATTCAAACACTTGACTGGGAATTTCTTCGGTATGGGGATTATTGTTGATATCTTGAAACAGGATGGTACGACACACTGCGAAAGTGATATGTTAAATATGTCCGAAAATACACTCGACAGTTGTTCAGCGCAATGATGGAGGGCTCGAGATGGGATGTTGTCTGGACCTGCTGCTTTGTGTACATTTACACTCGCAAAACACTTGCGTACATCAGACCCGAGGATAGTAAATTGGGTGTCGTTGTTGTCATGATCAAGGCATAAGGGGGGATCTAAGTTCACCTTGTCGAAACGAGCATAGAAGTCATTTAAACGATCAGGAAGACTTGTATCGGTGTCTAATTACGATCCCAATTTTTTGAAGGGCCGGCCGGGCCAACTACACTACAACATGTCACGCGCAAGGAGGTATACGTCACGTGAACATAAACAAACCAGTGTGCGGGAATGTGAAGAAAATTGCAGGCCTTCGCTAGTTTTCTGTTAAATATTAAATGTATACACTGGCAACTGTTTGCAATAATGACAGCATAACACAGCAATAAAGATATACTGTGTGAAATTACGATTTAATACAAATTACTCAGCTTTTAAATACAACCCCATCTTGACATATTCTTGTCCTTTTCAGTAACTGTTGTGCTGACATTTACATACCTTTTGCTATGAACAAAATTCAACTTTCCTTTCTTGGCAGTGTAAATCATATACATATATGCATATGTAGTACATAGTCTTCAGTTGAATATATGACATAATCATTGATAAGCAATTAATGTAACGTAGGTCCGGTTTGACAAGACATTGACACCCGATACCAAAACATACATCCAAAGTTGCGTTCAAGGAAACCGTTAGTTGCTTCATGATTAAACACTGTCCGTTTACACAGAGGTTATTTCCACGCAAATATATAGCCGTCACAAAATAATTGAATATTAGGTATCCTGTGCAACTCTGTAGGGTTGCACTCGTGCTGTATATGCTGCTGTACGAAGCATACGATATGCAGTCCGACAGAAACTCACGAGCAAATTCAAATATGGCCGGTCAGTCTTATCACAGTATCGTGTAGTCTGCAGGAAACGTCCACAATAACAATAAGTAAACATCAGTAAGCGTCTAAAAAAATAAACCACACTTGGTAGAGTTTTTTTAGTGTATGTTCGTTGAATTTAGCAGTCAGTATTGCCAAAGGAGTCATCACAATACAGATTTTGAGTGAAATTTTGTTGTGGATTTCTCTCATTGATCCACATAATACTGTGGTCTGATTGTTGCATGATGGGAAAATTTGGAAGTGCGCCAACTAACGTAAGAGAGCGCACTTCAACTTGCAGACGACAATGGTAGCTGGCTAAAGGTAGGAGCTAAATTAAAACAAGGTAAATATTTTGTTTTTTATTATTGTTTTTTGTTTTCAAATACAAACAAATTTATTTCCAAATTGAAAAGCAGACATCATAATATTAATTGAGTATTAGGTTTGAAAGCGAAATATGTGTTCAGCACTATTAATTTTTATTTATAAAGGTCAAGCGAGACACAAAGCAGTTCATATCGCGTTACATGATGTACACGGACTTCTTTCCTGAGAAAGTAAAGTTTTTCGCATTTAGTTTTATTTTTCTATTTAATGCCCAACGTTAAATATGAAATAAAATAATAGCTGTGTTAGAGAACACAGAACAATTGGGAAGTTATATAAAATCGAATTTACAAGTTTAGTAGCTCTGAAGTTTTATTACGTACATATTTTGCAGGTAAATGCGAAAATGTTCATTTTTAATTGTTTCATTTTTCAGAGTATGTGATATTCCTATCAAGATTCAGACATAGACAAGCACAATTGTAGATGTTTAAGGGTCAAGTAAGTGAACATTTATTTGCCAACTAAATATGCTCGGCCTTTTATATATTGAGAGTTCAGGTACATGTCTAGTTTTTACAGTCGAGAGGGTTGTTGAAGTGGACAGACGCCCTCTAGTGACAGATGTATATTATCTTTCTTCTTATGTCCTGTGACTATTTGGTAGTATTTCATGATAGTAAGGAATATAAAATCACTTTATTTGACTGATAATTAATATGAGGTGTGCATACCTACGAATTATCACAATACAACAAATGGGGCACCTCCTACCAAACTGGGAGAACATAAATAACAATAATGATAACATACTCGGCTAAACTGTATACTTTTGAGTTTAATTCTGATTCTACTCATTTGGAAACACTTTATTGGGCTTTGACATATGGCTCCAACTTGTCAATGCCACATGAGCTCTGAATTTCCTGTACTACAAATTATTGCAGTTGGTATTATCAAGAAAATTAGGTCTAATTAAAAATATGTTTGGTCCGGTTACGCTCAATTTTAGAATAGGTGGGGCAAGTAGATTTTTTATTCCATTTTTTCTTTCTGTGTCTAGTTCTGGTATTTTTATTATTATGTACTATTAAAACCCCTTAACTTGTAATCATAATAATAATAATAATAATAATAATAATCATAATAATAATAATAATAATTAAATAAAAAGTATAGAAATAATAATTTTTATAATAATCAAATTTATTTGAATACTAACCACCCTACCTGGGGTAGTTTTGTATGCTGAGTTCAAAATAGGGGGTTATTTTATGAACATCTGTTGCCATGGTAACCAAAACCACCATAATATGTCAACCATTTTTTCCAAAATTTGACATAAAACATTGAAAAAAAAGATAATACAGTGAAAAAATGCCCTTGTATTAGACATGTATGAGTTAGTGCTACCTGGTGTAACATAAATTGTATAAAATTGGATAGCTGTTTCCATGGAAACGTATGGTAGACGTGAAAATTATGTTTTCATTATATACACATACATCTCACAAATAACATTATAAATCTGATAAATATCTTTTTATTTGCACATTGACGCTACTACCAAGGGTACTTTGTCATGCTGAGTTCAAAAAAGCGGTCATTTAATAACATCGGTTGCCATGGTAACCAAAATAACCATATAACGTGAATTTTTGAAAAATTAGACATAAAACACTTTAAACATTTCAAATTTAGGAAAAAAACATCATTGCTGTTGGAATGTATGGGTTGGTGATATCTGTTGTAACAAGGTTTCATGATTTTTGAAATTATCTGTATCAAACCTATACAATTCTAAAAGTAAAACTCTAAAAATCACCAGAATAAATTGTAAATTTACTAAATACCTAAATACCAGCAGTCCTTGAGAATTCGAACTACACAACTTGGTTCAGTCTTTCATCACAAAATCTCCAAATGTGTACACATACATTTGAGTACAAGTTGACATACGCGACTCCATACTGTATATCATTTGTTTATGGATAGAAATTCAAAATCCGACAGTTTCAAAGATCGTCTGCTGCTCCAGCTGACACTGTAGTTTAGTATTGTGACAACTCGATATGTGTACATGCGTATGTACGTATTTCTGGGTCCCAAATTCAGATGATAACAGACACCGATATCATTCATGTCATCGGGGACAAGTGACATCACGGTAGCATTTATTGTTACAGGAATACTTATAAATTATCCAGAAATTCTCGATCATAAAGGCTTGCGAAGTGTCGAGTGTGAGAAATGGCGTCCGTTACTAATACTACTGTGTGTGCATGAGGTGAATGACGTCACTAGAATTGAATACAATGTAGCAATGTGCGTTACATTGTCGTATGTGTGCATGTAGTACCGCGGTACACACATCACATACAATATTACAATTGAGATAGACAACGATAGAAACAAACTCACCAGCTTACAAATGTATTGTTTACATGACTTTGCTGACGATGAGGAATAATCATCATTAATTTACATTAAACTTAGTTGCTAAAATTATGGATTGAGTTAAAACAACAAGGGACATTGCAAATATTTTTTCCGACATTTCATAGGCGAATGTTAATATGCAGTGTTTTTTCGGAGTGTCTGTTGAGGTGTGGGATATTTATGACATCAATTTGAGGAGTATTTCTATGAATAATAAGTACTGGTTACCTTTGATAAACGGTTGCCTAATAAAGTACACTGAATCCACTGAACTTTAATGATGTCTATATCGCGAGCAAACGTGAAACTGAGATGATGTGGGGGGAACGGTTATTCAAGTACGTATACTTTCTAGGGAATTGCATAACATACATGTATATCCATGGCCGATACATGTATTTGACCTAAAACCTGTTGTTCTGTATCTCTTTGTAACGTCGTTATTGTTGTTGTTGTTGTTGTAAAGATTCAGTTTGCTTCATCGTACATTACAGTATAGCAAGTATAGTATAGTATATGACATTAAGTTGAGAACTACACGACACGTCTGTTTACTTGTAATACAGGCTTCAACATGTGCCTTATGCAGGAGTCAATGTCACCCCCCCCTCCCCCCCCCACCTCGGGGCATAGTGGGGGATTTGGAAATTAGTCTTATAAAATTTGTCAAATTCCCCACTCCCTGGGCATGGGGCAAGACATTCTGGAAAATCACCACCTAAAAGAAGTAATACTCCCAACATTTCCCCCACCCTAATGGGTGGGGCATTCACAAATTCTGACTGACACACAACCACTCTTTTACGTCCGTGAAAATGACTAGGGGGTGAATATGAGGCAATTGCCCCACCCCCTCGGGCATTGTTTCATGGCAAACACGGTCTAATCCCCCACATTTGTCTTGTATCGCCCGAGGTGGGGTCCCTCGGGCATTACATTGACTCGTGCATTAGTAGGAGTACGTTGCGTTAGACTGGTTAGTACCTTGCCTTTACCACGTTTCCAACCCGAATTAGCAATTACGATTTTATGTGCATTTCACCTGTTTCTATTTCAATCGTGCACAATGAACCAAGAAACACAACACTCTAAAAAATATACACACTATACTTGCCAATGGTCATCACAATAAACTTTACCGATTCAACGAACGTTTTGAAGGCCAGCAGTAAATGTAACTGGTTCCCTGACCAATTTAGTAGTTCCCCGCTTGTGGCTCATGATCAAAGTGAAATCGAAAATTGTGTTTGAACTGATATAAAGAAGGCAAGTCAGCTTCATGATGATAGCAGACTACCGAGAGTTGATTGCTTTTATTTTGATACATAATTATAACATGTATCATTGTCGAAATCAACATAAAAAGACACAACGCTGTACTGATGTTGCAATTCAGTGTTGCCATATTGTTGTGTCTACCTGGATCATGGCAAACACAGGTACATATAACATATATGGTCACAACACAGTACAGTCAATACGTCAAAACAAAATGATAAATAGATAAAACAAAAATAAGACATTCCTAGCCATAGTTCTCTTCAGCATGTTCAAATTTTATTTTACAAGACGAAAATAGTCATAGACGATATACCATGCCACATGTACAGTGAGTCTTCAGTACACGCACGGGACAGGAAGTTTTTTGAAAGACAACGAAAATCTTTCGTGTCACTCTGTGGATGGTAATGAACGCAATCAAGAGAAAATCAAATAACGTGAGTACATAGTTTTCAAGGTGGCTGGTTATCAGACAAAACTAAAAAGCCCAAAGTGTAAAATAAGATATCTAGAAAATATTTGACGATTACGTGGCAAAACAAGACTAGAAATGTTATCACAAGCGAAAGTGTTCTAGGTGAATTTAACCCTTGACCTATTTTCATAAGGACGTCGAAGGAAACGAGGTCAGTGTGACATCTCAAGCATGATCAATAACGTTTGCATGAGTGAGTAAAACTAAATGTTGTCTAAACTTTAGTGGAAGAGAAATTCTGTTGATCAGACACAGACTATTTTCAAATTCTTACAACATCTTGACGATAAGAAGCAAATGTGACACTGACAGACAGGCTAGTCCGTCCGTACACCATACAGGAGGCACAAACATACCACATGTGCATCTGGTTGACTGGGATTGATTGTGATCACGTAATATTTAGCACTAACTTTATGCTGTTGCTTCCAAATATTATTGAACTGCAATCTTTCTAAACAAGTCATGGAAATTGCCAGAAACCTGATTATTTTATGACTGAATATGTTACGATCATAAATTCCCTTACTTTCCGTTAAATTTTCTGATGGGAAGCATTTAGTGTGAAATCTGATGAGCGACATTGATGGGTACAGTGACGTAATTCGTAAACAAATCTAACGTTGGTAACTTTTATTTTTGTAAATGGTCCTTAAATATCAAGTACACCTGTCTTCATAGCAAACAGAAATCTGAGGCCAAATTTTGCCACGAATGGATACATCATTTGACTCCACAATATAATAAGCACGGCAATAGCTCAAAAACCTGGCTCAAATTTTATAACACTCGCACAGCTCAGAGCGCCTGCAGGGGGTCGGAAAAAATCGATTATCTTTTCAGTAAACTTTGCAACACTGTATTATCAAAATTTTGTACCTGTCAATGTACTGCTGCATACAATGTAGTAGAAATACTACTACTAAACACTTCATGGAATATTTGTAACAGTATGTTGTGAAAGTCTACGATGATTTGAAAACAGCAGTGATTTCGGAATAATATTACAAATATTGTGAGACGCATTGCAAATATTGTTTTCAGGGAATGTCATCAGCAACTTTTTAAATCATTACAGAACAATGTATTTGTCTGTACCTTGCTCGGTCATGATGCGAGCTGTTCAGACAAATATCGGGGGGGGGGGGGGGGGGGGGTTTGGGGCTAGTCCCTTATTTGAGTATACATTTATGTGCCACACTTTTGGGTTCGTTATTGGTAAAAGCCAAACTAGTCCGAAACGTGAAGTCACAGTCAGTTACACTGGCATATAGAAATAAATAATTTAGGTTCGAACAAACTCTATAGATTCCTGAGGATATTTTACACTGATCTATGTTTTGTCATTGCACAGAACTGCTAATAGTATATACAAACATTTAGACTTTTGTCGACAGGGCACACTCCACAGTATTATGACAGACATTAGATTTGAATTATTAAAAGTTCAGTTATTAAAGTGTGGAGTGTGCATAATTAGTAATAAATTAAATAATACTTATATATATATTCATATACAGAGGAGTAACCAAACTCCAAACTGTTATAACTTGAGCTTGAATGAGAAATGTCGCAAAATTAATTGAGTAGTAAACTTCAACTTCAGTGATATTCAACTAAAGTCCTCCCAGACATTTTCATTATGATATAATATTACACCCCTTAACTTGTTCATTTTCCTAACATGCAATTTTGAAATTACTTTTACTATATTTTAGACTCTCACAAATTGAATGCAGAAGTATGTACAGATAAAGTTGTGAAAGGGCGCTCTCAAACGTCAATCAGCATAGCAAATATGAGCCGGCATAGCAAATTTATGCTCAAACGGATGCATATTATTGACAATAGGACCAAAAGGCACCATTCCTCTAAATTGTCTTTCACACAATGCATTATTATTATATACTTTTTAAACCCCTTCACTTGTAATAATAATAATAATAATAATAATAATAATAATAATAATAATAATAAAGCGCTAACGGTATTGTAGCACAACTGTTGACAGTACACTTAATTGTAATGATTGTGTGTGGTCTTGTTGCTAGACATATTTGCAAACATTCTTTGAAGCTTTATTCACATGCCTACCCATCCATGGTGTTATATCTGCATTACACACCATCATTTAATGTTACTATGGACGTGGTCTAGTTGCTAGGCATATCTACCTGCCATTTTGCAATGCTCATTCATTTACCTTTCCGTCACCAGTGGCATTGCACTTCATTGTTTACCTGTTGCTATGGGAGTGGTCTTATTGTTAAGGGCATTTACAAATTTTAAAATAATGTTTATTCAATTGCCTACCATCCCTGTTATAAATGTTCAATAAGCCTATTATTTGACTGTTGCTAAGGGCCAATTATGCAAGTACGACACACTCACAATTTGCAGACTAACAAATTTCATCCCCAGTAGTTTGAGAGGTAAAGCTCAATACCAAAATCACTTGCATCATCTAAAAGACAGACAGACAGACAGACAGACAAGCATTTTACCTTCAAAGAACCTGTTGTTCAGGGTTAAAGTTAGGTAGACAATGTTTCCAAGCAACCTCATGCAGCGATTAATTCTAGTGCCATTCACACGCACTTGTTACATTATGTTAAGTTACCCCCATAAATATTTTTATGGTTTAATGAGATCAATAAAAAATAATTTCTGTACACTCCCATGGCCTAAATATTCCTGACAGACATTTCACCAACAAAAACACATTTGCATATCACTGATGGGATTGTGTCATGAACATGATCGTGTAAATGCCCTTAGCAACAAGACCACATTGTTTACCTTAACCCTTTCACCACCATTGGCCTAATGGGATTATTTGTTCTCCAATGAGAAATCAGGACAGTTTGCAGATTAATGTATGTACATCTGTACATTATGATCATGATGTATAGGCCACTATGCATCTGTAGTATGTACGAAATCCTTGGAATGAAGGCATGAGGCTCCTACATTTACATTTTGGCTTAATACTTGCTCAGGGGTTAGAGTGCTTCAATGTCTGAATGAGGACGTTGTCTTGAAATAGACAAATATTTTGAGAACGTAGCATAGCAATCAACGTGACCACACACATTTGAATTGTCTTGCGAGCTTTCTTTAAACTTTCAAGTTACTGAATGAAGTCCCCAACCGATGAGAGATTCAGAATGTTGTTTGTTTGAAACCTGCTGTCCTGAAACCAGGTACTGGTACAGGGATTCTTGTCTTCTGCACAAAATGTAATACCTGGATTTACTTTCATGTAAATGATCATGAACCAAGGTCAAGGAGCCATCACAGTTATTCAACACCTGTCAAATTGAACAGCCTGATTATAACACCAATGTTTACAACTCGGGTCTCATCTTCAAGTTTATGTGCTAAGTATGAACATTTTCTAAGAACTACACATGCAGGAATATAATGAAATATCATCTTGTAGTGTCACTGTTTCATTGACAGTATCATGAATTATTTGAAAGTGCATCAAACTTTGTAGAATTTAGGAAGGTACATGATTTTGTTACCATTGCAACTGATTTTCATAGAACGGTAACTTTTTTTGAACTCAGTATAACAATCTACCCCACACTGGGTGGTCAATATGCAAATAAATCTGATTATTATTAAATTCATAACATTATTTTGTCTGCAGAAAATATTTTACTAAAACAACATTTTGAAGTCATAGAAACAACTATCCTATTTTACACAAGTTGTAATACATTGGATAGCACCGACTCAAACATGCCAAAAGCAGGGAAATTTTTTATGTTTTATGTCAAAATGTGGAAAAATAATCCACATATTATGGTGATTTTTGGTTATCATGGCAATGGATGTTCATACCAGATTTAAACTGAATGCCTCCCCTCCCGTAAGGGAATCACTAATTATGCAAATTAAACTTTAAAAACTATGGTAACAGGCTTTGTTTTTGGACAAGCATGCTTTCTTAGGTTAATGTATGTGCCAAATTATACGGAATTTGAAGAGTGCATGATACTGCTTAATTACTGAATATCATTGATTATTCAAAATACTCATTAAAGGTAAAAATTGTAGCAACAAACTTCATAGGACAGGTGCATATTATTATGGTTGATATATGTACCATATTATACAAAATTTGAAGCTTGCATTTTCAAGATACAGCCTAGTTACCTAAAATCATTAATTATTCATTAAAACTGTAAGCTATATCAACAAATTGTATAGGACATATCCGCTTTGTTATGGTTAATGTATGTCCTAAATTATATTGTGATATATCCTAATTACCGAAAATCAGTAATCACGCCAATTGGTTATTAACACTGTAATGGTACATCAACAACTTTATAGGGCATATAAACTTTGTTATGTTTAATGTACGAAGTAAATTATATTGAAATTGAAGTATGCAGTCTTTAAGGTATAGCCTTATTACCAAAAAAAATTAATTATGTAAATTATTCACTTAATCTTTAAGCGAAATCAACAACTTTTATAGGAGATATGCACT
This sequence comes from Glandiceps talaboti, assembly GCF_964340395.1. NCBI lineage: Eukaryota > Metazoa > Hemichordata > Enteropneusta > Spengelidae > Glandiceps > Glandiceps talaboti. The sequence continues at coordinate 24,562,286 of NC_135559.1, forward strand.
GTTATGTTTAACGTATATACTAAATTGTATTGAAATTGAAGTGTGCAGTCTTAAGATATAGCCTAATTACCGAAAATCATTAATTATGCAAATTATTCATTAACACTGTATAAAGGTACATCAACTAACTTTATAGGACATACACAATTTGTTATGGTTAATGTATGTACTGAATTGTATTGAAATTGAAGTTTGCAGTCGTAAGATATAGCCTAATTACCAAGAATCATTAATTATGCAAATTATTCATTAACACTGAAAGGTACATCAACAAGCTTTACAGGACATATGCGATTGTTATGGTCAGTGTATGTTCTGAATTATATTGAAATTGAAGTATGTATTCTTAAGATATGGAGTCATGATGGGTGAATGGTTAGTGTGACCGGCTTGGAATCTACAGGTTGTAGTCAGGTTCGAGCCCCGTTGCTGCCTTCTGTTTGTTTCTGAGTGGCTAAAGTCCTTGGGCAAGATTTGAACCACGACTGTGCCTCAGTCAACCCAGCTGTATAATTGGGGACCTAGTAGGATGTAGGTTGCAATGTGAATGCTTTAATCCTATGCGCTTAAACAGCTGCAATGGATTGTATGCTCCCGGGGAGTTGAGGAAGACTAAAGGGCCGCTGTGCCGTTCTGATCCGAGCCAGGGGTAATAAAAAATAAAAAAAATTGTAAAGTGCTTTGAGCACTGAGTGGGAAAGCACTATATAAGAACCCAACATTATTATATGGCCTAATTACTGAAAATCATTAATTATGCAAATTATTCATTAACACTGTAAGGGTACATCAACATATTTTATAGGACAAATATATGTTGTTATGTTTAATGAATATACTAAATTATATTGAAATTGAAGTATGCAGTCTTAAGATATTGCTTAATTAGTTGATTTCATTAATATGCAAATTTCTCTAATTAAACATTAACAGATCTGGCTCAAAACCTAATCAGGTCTAGCCATTACCTAAAGATTATATATTCAAAATTTCATTACAATTGAGCCAGCCATTTTTAGAAAATGATGACGCATACACACACAAAGACAGATACAGACAGATGGACAGACAGACAAACAGACAGATGGACACACAGACAGACTTATACCTCCCATACCCTTACGGGAGGTAAAAATGAATTTTTTAACTCAGCATAACAAACTACCCTACTTAGGATGTTTAATGTTCAAATAAACTTGACTATTATTATTTACATAGACCCTCATATTCCCAGGGTGTGACGTCAAAGTATAGTAATATGAAATCCATACATTATTATATACATAGACCCTCATATTCCCATGGTGTGACGTCAAAGTATAGTAATATGAAATCCATACATTATCATTTACATAGACCCTCATATTCCCAGGGTGTGACGTCAAAGTATAGTAATATGAAAGCCATACATTTCATATTACTATACTTTGACGTCACACTATAGTAATATGGTCGGAACTACTTTGAATTATTTGTAAACATCTTCAACCTGAAAAATTATGATGTTGTTTGAAAATATGGTTTCCTTGCTATTCATGGATTGCCGAACATCGACCATCATCATCAGTGTAAACAATCAACAAATACACCTCTTTTGGACACATCTATCGCCTTTCGTACAGCCACTAACGTCCGTAGACATGCTGACATCAACATCGTAAAAACTACCAGTTGTGATAGTTGCGCAATGCTGTGAAATTGTTGTCTGTTAAATTCAATTATTGATACAATTTTTGATAACGTGGTTTTGAAAATTTCACAATGTTTTCGACATTTTAACTTGCCAAACTGAGTGTTGATGTTTTTAACGTATGACTCTGAGCTGAGTGTAGGCATCCGTTCGCTTTCGTTAGTCAGTCTCTCGATATGTCTCATTTTTACCTTCCGTAAGGAAGGTTTTATAATAGAGATGAAGTCTGTGTGTCTGTGTCTGTATCACCATTATCTAAACAACAACAACTGGCTCAATTCAAGCGAAATTTTGTAGACGTGTTCCATAGGGTAATGGCAAGAATTGATTAGGTTTTGATAAACATCCCATGAACATTAATGAGAAATTTATGTAATTAATGGTTTTCGGTTTTCAGGCTATATCTCAAGAGTGCACTCTTCAAATTCATTATAACTTGGTACATACATTTGCGATACCAAAGTGCAACTGTTCTGAAAATATTATCGATTTAGCTTTTAGTTTTGATAATTTATTGGCATATTTCGGTAATTAGACGCGGTGGCCACACAAATGGAAAATGTTGTTTCTGGTCAGGAAACGTTGCCTAAAGTGGTGTGACGACGGAAATGTTTTTGGTACAGAGAGTTATTTTGTGTTTCCCTTGGATCTGCACTCTGCACTGGCTGGACAAACACTAGAAAAAAGAAGACCGAGGCAGGGTATTTAAGTGATGCAAACTCACCAGAAAACAATTTTTTTCTTGGCCTTAAAATAGGTTTACAATGAGCGCAGAGTTCACAAACAGGTAAAATATTTATCGTTTCAATTTCATCAAATATGGACATATCATTTTCAAATTTCACACACTAATTTGAGATGAATAAAGAGAAATTGTGTCTTTTTAGATTTTCGACTAGAAGTCTAGGAAGTATTATATTGACCTCAAACCATCTCCATTTTACCGTGTTCTTTTCCGATTTTGATAACAAACTACCGCTGTTTGTTGCAAGGCTTGTACATAATCATTTATCTAGCTCTGTATCTCAGGATATAAATACACTCTCACATATTTATCAAGTGTAATAATCTATAATTTATACCCAAATGTATGTGGTCAAAATATGGAAAATAGACCAAGCCTCGACTAGCCTACGAAGAAAATTTTGCGACAATGTATCAATAATGGTGACCTATACATTGACCTCTATATAATTAGTGTACAGTGAGGGCGCGCCACTCAACAAAACCTTGACAATTTTCCCGTAGTGATTAAAGGAATGTGAAATAGTCTCCATGCAACGAGTAGACAGACCGACTTGTAAACTTGTGGTGGGACAGAAAGAAGTTTAACACGCACATGCCATATCCAGTATACCAGTATGTAGGGGGATCACGAAAGCCGAGTGAAGTCGAGGATGGCAAGCTTTCCTGTGCTGAGAATAGGAGGCGGGCATTTGAACAACATTTTTGACAACTAATTTTCATTGGGACTTGAAAAATCACAGATATAGAGCTAAATTTCTTGCATAAATCATGAAATTGCAAGACTATACCCTTACGCAAGGCATTCAGTTTAAATCTGGTTTCCAATGAACGTGACTATATTTTGTAAAAGAATTAATCACTGCTCTTGACAAACGTCCCATCATTGGCAAAATGTTCCCTACCTGAAAGTCTGTGGTGTAATTTTACTGATCTCAACATATTCGTTAGTAGTAGTAGCGACGGCAGCTGTCGCAATGGTGACTACATTCTGAAAACTGAATGCACATAACAGCTGAGCGCTGTAGCCCCATCACTTCATAAAATTAATGCACGTTCAGCGTAAGAAAAAAAAGTATTTCTCATTAACGCTATGTCATCTCAGACTCATGATTCCCCTATATCTGTATCCCTCCTCGCCAATATACAGCCGACATAAGGGAATCATTCGTCCTTGATGATGTAGCACTCATTCAGAATACCGGGGGATTATATATAATTATTAAAATTATTATTATATAATATTGTTTTAATTACTATGTATAATCCTGAGGTTAAACAAAACAAATCTTACACATTTTGTCTCCTACTAGGATGCCAGGTTGTGTAATAACTGAATTGATACTATGAACTACAAAATGTAATATGCATGCATAAGCCAAAAATATGGAATTTATACTGTAGTCATTCTACGTTGTCACAACAACAAGTGTCTACAACACAGGTTCTGCCGTGTTCAAAATATGAGTCAAAATGTTTTTCTTTGATATTTCTAGCACTCAGGGGTGAACAAATCCACTGGTCCTGGGTCCAGGACTAGTGATTTTTTTGGCAGACCACACGAATTTTACCTTGTCTGGTCCGTCGGACCAGTACCTTACTGTTAATGACTATGTTAAAAAGTCCTTTGAATACACAGATTCATAGGCAAGATTTAATGTTTCACATTAGCGCGACCTGGGACCACTAATTCTTTCAGCAGGACCACTAGATTTTTTAAGGCACTGGTCCGGGGACCACCAGTTCACAAAATGATTTGTTCACCCCTGCTGTAGCACTGGTATAATTATGTTATTCTCCAATATTTTTCTTCATTCAGCTGTAAAAATACTCCTGACCTAAATGTTTTTTGTCACTATGAGTTGTTATTATAAGCACCCTTATGTCACCTGTATTTTCCTTGGCTGAATGAAGAAAAATATTGAGGAATAATATCTAATTATATGGTAGTTACGATTAGACTTCATACGCAGTCAACAATGGCAGACAATTAATTAGGGCATGTGTCTGTCCACATGTTTCCTTACAGCATGACCTGTGGGATGCAGACGTCAAATGCTTTCTTTTTCTTTGAAATAGCAATGACCAACATGCAATAAACAATGGTTCTTCAGAGGGAGAAACATTACATGTATAGTTACATGTCAATCTAAAGTATTGAAGGTATTAAATGCTAAATATCATCATTTTCATGATTATTATATGTCATGTATATTGGACCACCCCTGTTATGCATTGTTTTCAATGGAGAAAGTGATGGTATTATTATTGAACACATATTGCCTGGTCATGAGGGCTATAGCACCCGTTTATTACACCCGAGGGACTGTGAGTTACCAGAATCACATGCTATTTCCCATGGGGGTAATGAACGGGTGCTATTGCCCGAATATAGGCCAGGCAATATGTGTTTTATAATATACCTCATGCTGTGAACTCGCGGTGGCAGACGACATCGTCAGAAGCTGCCATTTTGACCTGTTAGTGAACGCGCAGTGGTCATATGACCATGTAAAAGTTGAAGGAACTATTTCCCTAGGGAAATAGTCATTCTATTTTCCTATCACGTGACTGATTCTAGCGAATCATGGCACAGCATTATCACTAGGTATATTATAATGAACACATATTGCCTGGCCATGAGGGCTATAGCACCCGTTTATTACACCCGAGGGACTGTGAGTTACCAGAATCACATGCTATTTCCCAAGGCCAAAGGCCGAGGGAAATAGCATGTGATTCTGGTAACTCTGTCATGAGGGGTAATGAACGGGTGCTATAGCCCAAATATAGGCCAGGCAATATGTTTTACAATATACCTCATGCTATGAACTCGCGGTGGCATACGACATCGTCAGAAGCTGCCATTTTGACCTGCTGTGAACGCGCGGTGGTCACGTGACCATGTAAAAGTTGCTGGAACTATTTCCCTAGGGAAATAGTCATTCTATTTTCCTATCACGTGACCGATTCTAGCGAATCATGGCACGGCATTATCACTAGGTATATTATAACAGTCCGTATATTCTGCTACTGACTGAAATTGACTAGAACTCTATTTTCATAATGACTGAAATCAACATGGAACTATTTTGACATGCAGAAACAAAATGCACATTTCTGTACATCAAAATCAACAATCATTTGTGAGGATATTTATAAATGGATATTCTGCCATAAAATACACTCAGTCCCACACTACTAAAATGGTGTTGGAATACTACTTTGCAACAATGTCAGTTCACATAAATGTTGTAATGTTATTATTGCTTTGGTCGTTGTCACTATCTGTGATAGTTTGCAGAGCATGATTTTTGGAAGAATGGCAAGCATTTCAAAATAACTGATCCCACGGCGACACATCACTTGACATACAATATCACACAATCTATTTTAATGGCAGCACTGCTAATTTGTACATGTAACATGTGTAATATGAGAACCCAGCATTCTGAAGTTATCCTGAACACAATGATGGTGACCAAAATGATTGACATTATGCAAATGAGTTGAAAATGTGTTCAAATATATATCCGATGCTGTTTTTAACATTCAATGTAAAATCTTGAAAAATCACACTTCGTACAAAATTCAGCTTTATTCATCTTTAAAGTTCCCAACATGAAATTCCTTGCATGAAAATGAATTCCCAGGTGACATATAATGAAAATATTATTGCCTGATACCCTCGTCGTGCTCATCATCTCCTTGCACCTCAGGCATACAACCCATATCAATACAATAATATATAAGATGATATGATATACTGACAAAACTAGATACATATTAACAGACTTTAATTGTTTGTTTCACTTGATTGTCTATTAAACAGACTTTAATTGTTTGTTTCACTTGATTGTCTATTAAACTTCATCAATGTCTTTTCTCAACTTAAACTTATTATAGAAAATTAATGCATTTCTTAGACAATTGAAGAAATTACTTGCACAAAAGAATAAGAACTACAAACAGATGGCACATGAATAGGATAGGATGACCTGGGTACACTAATCCATACATGATGAATACTATATTCTTCTCCATCAGGCAGCCAACCATGAATAGTTTATAATAAGACAATCAATAGTGTCTGTGATAATGCAGGGAATTGCTGAATTTCACATTTTCAGTAACTGAACCTGCAATAATTTTCAGGTCCCAATGCACATTCCTGACTAATGTGGGTTAAAACAGACAGTACATACTTTAGGTGAATGTAGGTAACCCAGCTGGACACTGATGGTTCCATTTCTGTAATCCCAAGTCAGAACAAATTTCCATCAACTTGTGGGAATTCTCCTGACTCACCAACATGTACGTGTATATTATATATCACTACAGGTTTCACTAACAAAAACTACATCAAGTCTGCCAGTCTACTTGTATGATCAAATTTTTGAACTTTTTTAATACAGTTATTACATTATTGTGTTCTTACACTTCTCATGATCACTTGTACATTCAATTCATAATATACATTAATTAAGTTAAACGAACATAATCATAAACATTCTCCTCACACAGATTTAATAATACAAGTTAGGGTGTGTGTGACTTTCTCCTGACTCACAGAGAATTTAAAAAATAATACACCTTACGGCGTGTGTGACTTTCTCCTGACTATACAGAGAATTTACAATAACACACCTTAGGGTATGTGTGACTTTGAAAGAAATTTCTTCACTTTTCTAGACAGTGGTAGCAGTTTCCTAAAGTGTTTGTTTATCGTCCAAACACTTTTACATTTCCTGAACGTACAGCTAATAACCACCTGTTGAATCACAAGACACACATGTACTATGAATACAAACATACAGTTGTGCTAAAGTCAGTCTAACCTATATAACTTGAAATTATAACAAAGGAAATGAACCTTTTTCTTTTCTTTTCTTTTTTTGGTATAATTTACATTACAAGTGGTCGATTGCATGACTGTATTTAAATGCATATTAAAGCCAACAAGTGTTAAGATGTAAGACATTGTATCTAGATGGGTAAAATCAATTCTCGCTATCTGCAATACAATTCTATGCATCGCTAAGGAGTCAAATGGAACGCAGTCTCGCGACTGCGCTTGCATTTGTCCACACCTACACTTCTGGTCGCCTACGTCAATACACGTGAATTTAATTTGTAACAAATAAGATAAACGCAAGTTTTAAGCTCATATAATTATGGAGGTGGGAAATTTAAATATGTACAGTATCTTTCCAGAGCAAAATTACAAGAGATGTCTAGGACTGAAAATGGGAAAGAAACATTCCTGTGTATTAGCATAGCCGACCGGAAGTGTAGTTGTCGACATTAGAACGCGTTGTCGCGCGACCTCGTTCCATTTGACTCCACAGTGATGTGTAGAATTGTATTGCAGGTAGCGAGAATTATTGTATGACCTATAACATATATCAAGATTCCATTGATACAAATTAGAACACTGTATTCAATTGGAATACATGTACATTGCAGACTGTGTGCAATAACATTTTGGCATACCTACAATATAACTTCTTGAAAAATAGTGCTGATGGCATTGCAGCAAAACTGTATTTGGCTGTTGCTATGGGTGTGGTCTTGATGCTAAGCATATTTGCATACATTTTTGGAATCTTTATTCATGTGCCTACTTATGCCTGTTATCTTTGAAATATCCACCACCACTTGGCTGTTGCTATGGGCTTGGTCTTGTTGCTAGCAATCTGTACATACATTTTTTGATTCTTTATTCACTTGCCTACCTGACCCTGTTGTTATCCTTGGAATATGCATCATTTCACTGTTGCTACGGGCATGGCAATGGTTGGGACAGTTGTGTTAATGTTATCTTTGATTACATGGTAAAGATACTAGTAACAATGTGATCATATGTAGTTACAAGTGGTTACATACACACTGAAAATCCTACAAAGTAGCATTCAAAACACACCTTTTTCCTTACCTCAAAGGAGTTCGTCTGAACTACTGAACCAGATTTAAACTGAATGCCTCCCGTAAGGGAATCACTAATTATGCAAATAACTCATTAAACTAAAAAAAAAATATGGTAACAGACTTGGGTTTTTGGACAAGCGTACTTTCTTAGGTTAATGTATGTGCCAAATTATACGGAACTTGAAGAGTGCATGATACTGCTTAATTTATGAATATCATTCATTATTCAAAATACTCATAAAAGGTAAAAGTTATAGCAACAAACTTCATAAGACAGGTGCGTATTATTGTGGTTGATATATGTACCATATTATACGAAATTTGAAGCTTGCATTTTTAAGATACAACCTAGTTACCTAAAATCATTAATTATGCAAATTTTTCATTCAAACTGTAAGCTATATCAAAAATTTTATAGGACATATCCGCATTGTTATGGTTAACATATGTACTACATTATATTGAAATTCAAGTATGCATTCTTATGATATATCTTAATTACCGAAAATCATTAATCATGCAGATTAGTTATTAACACTGTAATGGTACATCAAAAAACTTTATAGGGCGTATAAACTTTGTTATGTTTAATGTATGAAGTAAATTATATTGAAATTGAAATATGCAGTCTTAAGATATAGCCTAATTACTGAAAATGATTAATTATGCACATTATTCACTTAATCTTTAAGCGAAATCAACGACTTTTATAATTACCAAGAAATCATTAATTATGCAAATTATTCATTAACACTGAAAGGTATATCAACAAGCTTTACAGGACATATGCGATTGTTATGGTTAACGTGTGTACTGAATGATATTGAAATTGAAGTATGTACTCTTAGGATATAGGTTATATGTTCCTGGGGAGTTGAGGAAGACTAAAGGGCCGCTGTGCCGTTCTGATCCGAGCCAGGGGTAATAATTGTAAAGTGCTTTGAGCACGGAGTGGGAAAGCACTATATAAGAACCCAACATTATTATATGGCCTAATTACTGAAAATCATTAATTATGCTGATTATTCATTAACACTGTAAGGTACATCAACAAACCTGGTAGGACATATGTGTTTTCTTATGGTTAACGTATGTACTAAATTATGTTGAATTTGAAGTATGCAATCTTAAGATATTGCTTAATTAGTTGATTTCTTTAATATGCAAATTTCGGTAATTAAACATTAACAGATCTGGCTCAAAACCTAATCAGGTCTAGCCATTACCCTAAAGATTATATATTCCAAATTTCATTACGATTGAGCCAGCCAATTTTTAGAAAATGATGACACAGACACACACACACGGACAGACAGACAGACAGACGGACGGACGGACGGACACACAGACAGACATTCCCCTTTTAATACCTCCCGTACCCTTACGGGGGGTGAAAATGAAATGATTGGAATATATCTAGAAGAGAGTAGAATTCAACTCTATCACACTATCTTTCATGTCATAGTCTATCAATACTTGTATGTTCTTGAAATTTTACAGCACACGATGAACTATAAACATGACAGCTTTTATCACTGACCCATTTCCCCCTGAATTGAATGAATCATAAACTGATGTCAATTTTTATCCCATACTACAGTGATTTTGTTGGAATCATTTTTCCCTATCAATCATCATACAAACACATCCATCCATCCAATTTCTATGCCCATCATGTGGTTATGACTCATATCCCCATCTGGTACTAAAAGAATGGTACACATTAGCTCAGCTAGCTCCTGGTTAAAACATTAGCTTATCTGTGAGCTGTCATGCGCTTAAGATTGAGATCTTTTGATGTTTTTGGTTTCACTTAACCCCAGTTAGGGAGGTTGTGATCTCTGACATTTATAGTTACTGACACTGCTCACCTATTTGTACATGCAATCAAAAGGACAAGACATTACATACATTTTGAAAGTGTTTCAATTATGTCTGTCCATGGTGACTTGTGTGTACTGCTATAGAAATATATTAAACATTGTATGTCCAGGTAGGGTTTGAAGGGCCACTGATTGTGTCTAGATAGAGTTTGAAGGGCCACTAATTGTGTCCAGATAGAGTTTGAAGGGCCACTGATTTTGTCCAGGTAAGGTTTGAAGGGCCACTGATTGTGTCCAGGTAGGGTTTGAAGGGCCACTAATTGTGTCTAGATAGGGTTTGTAGGGCCACTGATTGTGTCCAGATAGAATTTGAAGGGCCACTGATTGTGTCCAGGTAGGGTTTGAAGGGCCACTGATTGTGTCCAGGTAGGGTTTGAAGGGCCACTAATTGTGTCCAGATAGAGTTTGAAGGGCCACTGATTGTGTCCAGGTAGAGTTTGAAGGGCCACTGATTGTGTCCAGATAGGGTTTGAAGGGCCACTGATTGTGTCTAGATAGAGTTTGAAGGGCCACTGATTGTGTCCAGGTAGGGTTTGAAGGGCCACTGATTGTGTCCAGATAGAGTTTGAAGGGCCACTGATTGTGTCCAGGTAGGGTTTGAAGGGCCACTGATTGTGTCCAGGTAGGGTTTGAAGGGCCACTAATTGTGTCCAGGTAAAGTTTGAAGGGCCACTAATTGTGTCCAGGTAGGGTTTGAAGGGGCACTGATTGTGTCCAGGTAGGGTTTGAAGGGCCACTGATTGTGTCCAGGTAGGGTTTGAAGGGCCACTGATTGTGTCCAGGTAGGGTTTGAAGGGCCACTGATTGTGTCTAGATAGAGTTTGAAGGGCCACTGATTGTGTCCAGGTAGGGTTTGAAGGGCCACTGATTGTGTCCAGGTAGGGTTTGTAGGGCCACTGATTGTGTCTAGATAGAGTTTGAAGGGCCACTGATTGTGTCCAGGTAGGGTTTGAAGGGCCACTAATTGTGTCCAGGTAGGGTTTGAAGGGCCACTGATTGTGTCCAGGTAAGGTTTGAAGGGCCACTGATTGTGTCCAGGTAGGGTTTGAAGGGGCACTGATTGTGTCTAGATAGAGTTTGAAGGGCCACTGATTGTGTCCAGGTAGGGTTTGAAGGGGCACTGATTGTGTCCAGGTAGGGTTTGAAGGGCCACTGATTGTGTCCAGGTAGGGTTTGAAGGGCCACTGATTGTGTCCAGGTAGGGTTTGAAGGGCCACTGATTTTGTCCAGGTAAGGTTTGAAGGGCCACTGATTGTGTCCAGGTAGGGTTTGAAGGGCCACTAATTGTGTCTAGATAGGGTTTGTAGGGCCACTGATTGTGTCCAGATAGAATTTGAAGGGCCACTGATTGTGTCCAGGTAGGGTTTGAAGGGCCACTGATTGTGTCCAGGTAGGGTTTGAAGGGCCACTAATTGTGTCCAGATAGAGTTTGAAGGGCCACTGATTGTGTCCAGGTAGAGTTTGAAGGGCCACTGATTGTGTCCAGATAGGGTTTGAAGGGCCACTGATTGTGTCTAGATAGAGTTTGAAGGGCCACTGATTGTGTCCAGGTAGGGTTTGAAGGGCCACTGATTGTGTCCAGATAGAGTTTGAAGGGCCACTGATTGTGTCCAGGTAGGGTTTGAAGGGCCACTGATTGTGTCCAGGTAGGGTTTGAAGGGCCACTAATTGTGTCCAGGTAAAGTTTGAAGGGCCACTAATTGTGTCCAGGTAGGGTTTGAAGGGGCACTGATTGTGTCCAGGTAGGGTTTGAAGGGCCACTGATTGTGTCCAGGTAGGGTTTGAAGGGCCACTGATTGTGTCCAGGTAGGGTTTGAAGGGCCACTGATTGTGTCTAGATAGAGTTTGAAGGGCCACTGATTGTGTCCAGGTAGGGTTTGAAGGGCCACTGATTGTGTCCAGGTAGGGTTTGTAGGGCCACTGATTGTGTCTAGATAGAGTTTGAAGGGCCACTGATTGTGTCCAGGTAGGGTTTGAAGGGCCACTAATTGTGTCCAGGTAGGGTTTGAAGGGCCACTGATTGTGTCCAGGTAAGGTTTGAAGGGCCACTGATTGTGTCCAGGTAGGGTTTGAAGGGGCACTGATTGTGTCTAGATAGAGTTTGAAGGGCCACTGATTGTGTCCAGGTAGGGTTTGAAGGGGCACTGATTGTGTCCAGGTAGGGTTTGAAGGGCCACTGATTGTGTCCAGGTAGGGTTTGAAGGGCCACTGATTGTGTCCAGGTAGGGTTTGAAGGGCCACTGATTGTGTCTAGATAGAGTTTGAAGGGCCACTGATTGTGTCCAGGTAGGGTTTGAAGGGCCACTGATTGTGTCCAGGTAGGGTTTGTAGGGCCACTGATTGTGTCTAGATAGAGTTTGAAGGGCCACTGATTGTGTCCAGGTAGGGTTTGAAGGGCCACTAATTGTGTCCAGGTAGGGTTTGAAGGGCCACTGATTGTGTCCAGGTAAGGTTTGAAGGGCCACTGATTGTGTCCAGGTAAGGTTTGAAGGGCCACTGATTGTGTCCAGGTAGGGTTTGAAGGGCCACTGATTGTGTCCAGGTAGGGTTTGAAGGGGCACTGATTGTGTCTAGATAGAGTTTGAAGGGCCACTGATTGTGTCCAGATAGGGTTTGAAGGGCCACTGATTGTGTCCAGGTAGGGTTTGAAGGGCCACTAATTGTGTCCAGGTAGGGTTTGAAGGGGCACTGATTGTGTCTAGATAGAGTTTGAAGGGCCACTGATTGTGTCCAGATAGGGTTTGAAGGGCCACTGATTGTGTCCAGGTAGGGTTTGAAGGGCCACTGATTGTGTCCAGGTAAGGTTTGAAGGGCCACTGATTGTGTCCAGGTAAGGTTTGAAGGGCCACTAATTGTGTCCAGGTAAAGTTTGAAGGGCCACTGATTGTGTCCAGATAGGGTTTGAAGGGCCACTGATTGTGTCCAGGTAGGGTTTGAAGGGCCACTGATTGTGTCCAGGTAGGGTTTGAAGGGCCACTGATTGTGTCCAGGTAAAGTTTGAAGGGGCACTGATTGTGTCTAGATAGGGTTTGTAGGGCCACTAATTGTGTCTAGATAGAGTTTGAAGGGCCACTGATTGTGTCCAGGTAGGGTTTGAAGGGCCACTGATTGTGTCCAGATAGAGTTTGAAGGGCCACTGATTGTGTCCAGGTAGGGTTTGTAGGGCCACTGATTGTGTCCAGGTAGGGTTTGAAGGGCCACTGATTGTGTCCAGATAGAGTTTGAAGGGCCACTGATTGTGTCCAGATAGAGTTTGAAGGGCCACTGATTGTGTCCAGATAGAGTTTGAAGGGCCACTGATTGTGTCCAGATAGAGTTTGAAGGGCCACTGATTGTGTCCAGGTAAAGTTTGAAGGGCCACTGATTGTGTCCAGGTAGGGTTTGTAGGGCCACTAATTGTGTCTAAATAGGGTTTGTAGGGCCACTGATTGTGTCAGGTAAGGTTTGAAGGGCCACTAATTGTGTCCAGGTAAGGTTTGTAGGGCCACTGATTGTCCAGATAGGGTTTGTATACTGATTGTGTCCAGATAGGGTTTGAAGGGACACTAATTGTGCAAGATTTTTTTGATGGTATAAGGATTTGTCACAGTTGTTTGGGAAGTGATATAATTGCAAATAAATACAATTTATAAAGAATTAAGAATGTTACTGATATTAAACTGAAAATGACTGAAACAACGCAAAATCTAGAAATCGTCCTAGGTATACATGTACACGTACAAAAAAAAATTCCTGAGTTATGATATACATGTATACGGCAAGTTATTACAAAGCTTAGTGTAGGAAGCACTTCCTTTCCTTCTGTGCAGCATACATGTAAAATTAATGTATATTAGGTCTGCTACTTTGGGTGTACCAAACAAAATATATTGATAAACAAAAATATATACCAATGCAAATTCACTAGTAAGAAGATTTTACAATATCATGTAAATTCAACCTTGTTGAGAGAAACATTATAACATATATATAAGATATGACTATAAGCATATGTACAGACTGAGGTAGAATGTAGCTGAATTTGTATTTTGTGCATGGTGTACATCTATCTGTATTTGTGGCATTACATTCTGTATTTGTGATGCATATGTCTTTTATGTTTCTGTATATTTGTGGTGTACATACTTTTTGTATATGTGAATTTTGGTGTAAATGTCTGTATTTGTGGTATACATCATGTATCTGTATTTCTGATGTACATGCATATTTTAATTATGTTACTTGTGTTAATTTGTGGTGTATATGATGTATCTGTATTTATACATTTTATACAATGTCATGTACCATTCTGTATTTATACATTTTATGTCATGTATCATTCTGTATTTATACATTTTATGTCATGTACCATTCTGTATTTATATATTTTATACAATGTCATGTACCATTCTGTATTTATACATTTTATGTCATGTACCATTCTGTATTTATACATTTTATGTCATGTATCATTCTGTATTTATACATGTTATACAATGTCATGTATCATTCTGTATTTATACATTTTATGTCATGTATAATTCTGTATTTATACATTTTATACAATGTCATGTATCATTCTGAATTTATACATTTTATACAATGTCATGTACCATTCTGTATTTATACATTTTATACGTCATGTACCATTCTGTATTTATACATTTTATGTCATGTATCATTCTGTATTTATACATTTTATACAATGTCATGTATAATTCTGTATTTATACATTTTATGTCATGTATCATTCTGTATTTATATATTTTATACAATGTCATGTACCATTCTGTATTTATACATTTTATGTCATGTACCATTCTGTATTTATATATTTTATACAATGTCATGTACCATTCTGTATTTATACATTTTAAGTCATGTATCATTCTGTATTTATACATTTTATGTCATGTACCATTCTGTATTTATACATTTTATACAATGTCATGTACCATTCTGTATTTATACATTTTATGTCATGTATCATTCTGTATTTATACATTTTAAGTCATGTACCATTCTGTATTTATATATTTTATACAATGTCATGTACCATTCTGTATTTATACATTTTATACAATGTCATGTATCATTCTGTATTTATACATTTTATGTCATGTATAATTCTGTATTTATACATTTTATGTCATGTATAATTCTGTATTTATACATTTTGTCATGTATCATTCTGTATTTATACATTTTATACAATGTCATGTATCATTCTGTATTTATACATTTTATGTCATGTATAATTCTGTATTTATACATTTTATGTCATGTATAATTCTGTATTTATACATTTTATGTCATGTATAATTCTGTATTTATACATTTTATGTCATGTATAATTCTGTATTTATACATTTTATACAATGTCATGTATCATTCTGTATTTATACATTTTATGTCATGTATCATTCTGTATTTATACATTTTATGTCATGTATCATTCTGTATTTATACATTTTATACAATGTCATGTATCATTCTGTATTTATACATTTTATGTCATGTATAATTCTGTATTTATACATTTTATGTCATGTATCATTCTGTATTTATACATTTTATACAATGTCATGTATCATTCTGTATTTATACATTTTATGTCATGTATAATTCTGTATTTATACATTTTATGTCATGTATCATTCTGTATTTATACATTTTATGTCATGTATAATTCTGTATTTATACATTTTATACAATGTCATGTATCATTCTGTATTTATACATTTTATGTCATGTACCATTCTGTATTTATACATTTTATGTCATGTACCATTCTGTATTTATACATTTTATGTCATGTATCATTCTGTATTTATACATTTTATGTCATGTACCATTCTGTATTTATACATTTTATACAATGTCATGTATCATTCTGAATTTATACATTTTATACAATGTCATGTACCATTCTGTATTTATACATTTTATACAATGTCATGTACCATTCTGTATTTATACATTTTATGTCATGTACCATTCTGTATTTATACATTTTATGTCATGTATCATTCTGTATTTATACATTTTATACAATGTCATGTACCATTCTGTATTTATACATTTTATGTCATGTACCATTCTGTATTTATACATTTTATGTCATGTACCATTCTGTATTTATACATTTTATACAATGTCATGTACCATTCTGTATTTATACATTTTGTCATGTATCATTCTGTATTTATACATTTTATACAATGTCATGTACCATTCTGTATTTATACATTTTATGTCATGTACCATTCTGTATTTATACATTTTATGTCATGTACCATTCTGTATTTATACATTTTATGTCATGTACCATTCTGTATTTATACATTTTAAGTCATGTATCATTCTGTATTTATACATTTTATGTCATGTATCATTCTGTATTTATATATTTTATATAATGTCATGTACCATTCTGTATTTATACATTTTATGTCATGTACCATTCTGTATTTATACATTTTATACAATGTCAGGTATCATTCTGTATTTATACATTTTATACAATGTCATGTATCATTCTGTATTTATACATTTTATACAATGTCATGTACCATTCTGTATTTATACATTTTATGTCATGTATCATTCTGTATTTATACATTTTATGTTATGTATCATTCTGTATTTTACATTTTATGTCATGTATCATTCTGTATTTTACATTTTATGTCATGTATAATTCTGTATTTATACATTTTATGTCATGTACCATTCTGTATTTATACATTTTATGTCATGTATCATTCTGTATTTATACATTTTATACAATGTCATGTTACCATTCTGTATTTATACATTTTATGTCATGT
This sequence comes from Glandiceps talaboti, assembly GCF_964340395.1. Taxonomy (NCBI): domain Eukaryota; kingdom Metazoa; phylum Hemichordata; class Enteropneusta; family Spengelidae; genus Glandiceps; species Glandiceps talaboti. The sequence goes on from NC_135559.1 coordinate 24,579,340, forward strand.
ATAATTCTGTATTTATACATTTTATGTCATGTATCATTCTGTATTTATACATTTTATACAATGTCATGTACCATTCTGTATTTATACATTTTATGTCATGTATCATTCTGTATTTATACATTTTATACAATGTCAGGTATCATTCTGTATTTATACATTTTATACAATGTCATGTATCATTCTGTATTTATACATTTTATGTCATGTATCATTCTGTATTTTACATTTTATGTCATGTATCATTCTGTATTTTACATTTTATGTCATGTATAATTCTGTATTTATACATTTTATGTCATGTACCATTCTGTATTTATACATTTTATGTCATGTACCATTCTGTATTTATACATTTTATACAATGTCATGTACCATTCTGTATTTATATATTTTATACAATGTCATGTATTATTTTGTATTTTGTGGTATACGTGAGGTGGAAGGCATATTTGTGATGCTATGTTCAGGTTGATTATATTAATATGACTTCGACTGATATCGTCCCAAGTGTATCAAACATAATTGGGATCCACACTTTAATCTCGAGGAGACAATTGCTATCAACATTTAACTCAGTACAGTGTTCTCTCAAGAATTATGTCACAAGAGGCCTCAGTGCTAGCTGAACACATTCAGTTGTAGAAGGGGCAATCTTGGGTTTTCTGATTCTCGTTATTTTGATACTATTTATTGCAAAAAGTGGAGTTCTTTAGAGTGGTATATGTCAAGCTTACAAACTATTAACTTTGTAACGTTTAAGTTTAAAGTAATCTCAATGGACAATTTGTCTTCTTACAAGAAAAGTTGTGCTAGAAAGAAACTGAAGGAAAGCATACAGCATGGGTTGTTATTCAGCTTTGTTGAGTAGAATACTGCTAATTTCTGGATATTGTGACTTGATTAATTATTTTTTGAGATTCTGAATTATAGATAATTATTGTTAGCAATTTGTGAAAACACCATTTATAGTTATACAACAAACATAGCTTAAAGTACATTTGAATGAGTCACCACAAAAACATTAAGATCACATTATTTGTTATTTTCAGTATTCAAGTAAAACACCTGATGACTATAATGCAAATTATTCAGGGATAAAGTGAATTATCAGACAACGTATCTGTCTACATTGATAACTAGCTATAAAAGTCTAAGACATACATTGCAATCATTTTACTCAGAGGATTTGGACCCTTTAGTGCTTTGTTAAAAGGTCATAGGGTCAGTAGTTAATTACTTCATCCAGCACTAGGTCTATCACTGTGTGTCAGCTCGCTTTCCAATACTAATGCCTTTATTAATATATATTTTACCAGATATACTCACTGCATTTTACAACTAGCATTTGATATCAAAATTAAGATTGTGTTATGTCTTTATATTAAATAACGTCTATGCATTAAATAATTTTACTTTGAATGGTTGCAATATTTTTCACTCAAACCATATTACTGTAGCCCGTATACACTGTAAATAGTCGTCCTGACTTTCTTTTAAATTTATCTTAATACTATTTTTGCTGTTGAAATTGATAAAATTAAAACATGGTGTGAGTTGAAAATAATAGAATTAAAACAATTAAAACACGGTGTGCATTGAAATTGATAGCACTAAAACATAGTGCATTGAAATTGATAGCATTAAAACATAGTGTGTATTGAAATTGATAGCATTAAAACATAGTGTGTGTTGAAATTGATAGCATTAAAACATAGTGTGCGTTGAAATTGATAGCATTAAAACATAGTGTGCATTGAAATTGATAGCATTAAAACATAGTGTGTGTTGAAATTGATAGCATTAAAACATAGTGTGCGTTGAAATTGATAGCATTAAAACATAGTGTGCATTGAAATTGATAGCATTAAAACATAGTGTGTGTTGAAATTGATAGCATTAAAACAGTGTGTGTTGAAATTGATAGCATTAAAACAGTGTGTGTTGAAATTGATAGCATTAAAACAGTGTGTATTGAAATTGATAGCATTAAAACATAGTGTGCGTTGAAATTGATAGCATTAAAACATAGTGTGTATTGAAATTGATAGCATTAAAACATAGTGTGTATTGAAATTGATAGCATTAAAACATAGTGTGTGTTGAAATTGATAGCATTAAAACATAGTGTGTATTGAAATTGATAGCATTAAAACATAGTGTGTGTTGAAATTGATAGCATTAAAACATAGTGTGTATTGAAATTGATAGCATTAAAACATAGTGTGTGTTGATATTGATAGCATTAAAACATAGTGTGCATTGAAACTGATAGCATTAAAACATAGTGTGTATTGAAATTGATAGCATTAAAACATAGTGTGTATTGAAATTGATAGCATTAAAACATAGTGTGTATTGAAATTGATAGCATTAAAACATAGTGTGTGTTGATATTGATAGCATTAAAACATAGTGTGTGTTGAAATTGATAGCATTAAAACATAGTGTGTGTTGAAATTGATAGCATTAAAACATAGTGTGTGTTGAAATTGATAGCATTAAAACAGTGTGCATTGAAATTGATAGCATTAAAACATAGTGTGTGTTGAAATTGATAGCATTAAAACATAGTGTGTGTTGAAATTGATAGCATTAAAACATAGTGTGTGTTGAAATTGATAGCATTAAAACATAGTGTGTGTTGAAATTGATAGCATTAAAACAGTGTGCATTGAAATTGATAGCATTAAAACATAGTGTGTATTGAAATTGATAGCATTAAAACATAGTGTGTGTTGATATTGATAGCATTAAAACATAGTGTGCATTGAAATTGATAGCATTAAAACATAGTGTGCATTGAAATTGATAGCATTAAAACATAGTGTGTATTGAAATTGATAGCATTAAAACATAGTGTGTATTGAAATTGATAGCATTAAAACATAGTGTGTATTGAAATTGATAGCATTAAAACATAGTGTGTGTTGATATTGATAGCATTAAAACATAGTGTGTGTTGAAATTGATAGCATTAAAACATAGTGTGTGTTGAAATTGATAGCATTAAAACATAGTGTGTGTTGAAATTGATAGCATTAAAACAGTGTGCATTGAAATTGATAGCATTAAAACATAGTGTGCGTTGAAATTGATAGCATTAAAACATAGTGTGTGTTGATATTGATAGCATTAAAACATAGTGTGTGTTGAAATTGATAGCATTAAAACATAGTGTGTGTTGAAATTGATAGCATTAAAACATAGTGTGTATTGAAATTGATAGCATTAAAACATAGTGTGTGTTGATATTGATAGCATTAAAACATAGTGTGTGTTGAAATTGATAGCATTAAAACATAGTGTGTGTTGAAATTGATAGCATTAAAACATAGTGTGTGTTGAAATTGATAGCATTAAAACAGTGTGCATTGAAATTGATAGCATTAAAACATAGTGTGCGTTGAAATTGATAGCATTAAAACATAGTGTGTATTGAAATTGATAGCATTAAAACATAGTGTGTGTTGATATTGATAGCATTAAAACATAGTGTGTGTTGAAATTGATAGCATTAAAACATAGTGTGTGTTGAAATTGATAGCATTAAAACATAGTGTGTGTTGAAATTGATAGCATTAAAACAGTGTGCATTGAAATTGATAGCATTAAAACATAGTGTGTGTTGAAATTGATAGCATTAAAACATAGTGTGTGTTGAAATTGATAGCATTAAAACATAGTGTGTGTTGAAATTGATAGCATTAAAACATAGTGTGTGTTGAAATTGATAGCATTAAAACAGTGTGCATTGAAATTGATAGCATTAAAACATAGTGTGTATTGAAATTGATAGCATTAAAACATAGTGTGTATTGAAATTGATAGCATTAAAACATAGTGTGTATTGAAATTGATAGCATTAAAACATAGTGTGTATTGAAATTGATAGCATTAAAACATAGTGTGTGTTGATATTGATAGCATTAAAACATAGTGTGTGTTGAAATTGATAGCATTAAAACATAGTGTGTGTTGAAATTGATAGCATTAAAACATAGTGTGTGTTGAAATTGATAGCATTAAAACAGTGTGCATTGAAATTGATAGCATTAAAAAATAGTGTGTGTTGAAATTGATAGCATTAAAACATAGTGTGCATTGAAATTGATAGCATTAAAACATAGTGTGTGTTGATATTGATAGCATTAAAACATAGTGTGTGTTGAAATTGATAGCATTAAAACATAGTGTGTGTTGAAATTGATAGCATTAAAACATAGTGTGTGTTGAAATTGATAGCATTAAAACATAGTGTGTGTTGAAATTGATAGCATTAAAACAGTGTGTTGAAATTGATAGCATTAAAACAGTGTGCATTGAAATTGATAGCATTAAAACATAGTGTGTGTTGATATTGATAGCATTAAAACATAGTGTGCATTGAAATTGATAGCATTAAAACATAGTGTGCATTGAAATTGATAGCATTAAAACATAGTGTGTGTTGATATTGATAGCATTAAAACATAGTGTGTGTTGAAATTGATAGCATTAAAACAGTGTGCATTGAAATTGATAGCATTAAAACATAGTGTGTATTGAAATTGATAGCATTAAAACATAGTGTGTGTTGATATTGATAGCATTAAAACATAGTGTGTGTTGAAATTGATAGAATTAAAACATAGTGTGCATTGAAATTGATAGCATTAAAACATAGTGTGCATTGAAATTGATAGCATTAAAACAGTGTGTATTGAAATTGATAGCATTAAAACAGTGTGTGTTGAAATTGATAGCATTAAAACATAGTGTGCATTGAAATTGATAGAATTAAAACATAGTGTGCATTGAAATTGATAGCATTAAAACATAGTGTGCATTGAAATTGATAGCATTACAACATAGTGTGTATTGAAATTGATAGCATTAAAACATAGTGTGTGTTGATATTGATAGCATTAAAACATAGTGTGCGTTGAAATTGATAGCATTAAAACATAGTGTGCATTGAAATTGATAGCATTAAAGCATAGTGTGTGTTGATATTGATAGCATTAAAACATAGTGTGCATTGAAATTGATAGCATTAAAACATAGTGTGCATTGAAATTGATAGCATTAAAACATAGTGTGTGTTGATATTGATAGCATTAATACATAGTGTGTGTTGAAATTGATAGCATTAAAACATAGTGTGTGTTGAAATTGATAGCATTAAAACAGTGTGTATTGAAATTGATAGCATTAAAACAGTGTGTTGAAATTGATAGCATTAAAACAGTGTGCATTGAAATTGATAGCATTAAAACATAGTGTGCATTGAAATTGATAGCATTAAAACATAGTGTGTGTTGAAATTGATAGCATTAAAACATAGTGTGTATTGAAATTGATAGAATTAAAACATAGTGTGCGTTGAAATTGATAGCATTAAAACAGTGTGTTGAAATTGATAGCATTAAAACAGTGTGCATTGAAATTGATAGCATTAAAACATAGTGTGCATTGAAATTGATAGCATTAAAACATAGTGTGCATTGAAATTGATAGCATTAAAACATAGTGTGCGTTGAAATTGATAGCATTAAAACATAGTGTGTGTTGAAATTGATAGCATTAAAACATAGTGTGTATTGAAATTGATAGAATTAAAACATAGTGTGCGTTGAAATTGATAGCATTAAAACAGTGTGTTGAAATTGATAGCATTAAAACAGTGTGCATTGAAATTGATAGCATTAAAACATAGTGTGCATTGAAATTGATAGCATTAAAACATAGTGTGCGTTGAAATTGATAGCATTAAAACATAATGTGCATTGAAATTGATAGCATTAAAACATAGTGTGCGTTGAAATTGATAGCATTAAAACATAGTGTGCATTGAAATTGATAGCATTAAAACATAGTGTGCGTTGAAATTGATAGCATTAAAACATAGTGTGTGTTGAAATTGATAGCATTAAAACATAGTGTGCATTGAAATTGATAGCATTAAAACATAGTGTGCGTTGAAATTGATAGCATTAAAACATAGTGTGTGTTGAAATTGATAGCATTAAAACATAGTGTGCATTGAAATTGATAGCATTAAAACATAGTGTGCATTGAAATTGATAGCATTAAAACATAGTGTGTATTGAAATTGATAGCATTAAAACATAGTGTGCATTGAAATTGATAGCATTAAAACATAGTGTGTTGAAATTGATAGCATTAAAACATAGTGTGCATTGAAATTGATAGCATTAAAACATAGTGTGTTGAAATTGATAGCATTAAAACATAGTGTGCATTGAAATTGATAGCATTAAAACATAGTGTGCATTGAAATTGATAGCATTAAAACATAGTGTGTGTTGAAATTGATAGCATTAAAACAGTGTGTATTGAAATTGATAGCATTAAAACATAGTGTGTGTTGAAATTGATAGCATTAAAACAGTGTGTATTGAAATTGATAGCATTAAAACATGGTGTGCATTGAAATTGATAGCATTAAAACATAGTGTGCATTGAAATTGATAGCATTAAAACATGGTGTGCACTGAAATTGATTGCGCGTCCAAGTTGTTAGGTTGTCCACCATGATTACGTAAATATTAAGCTAATTTGTAAATGGAACACTTATTAACTTAGATGCCTAGTTAACCACCAAGGGTACTTCCAGGTTTGTATAGACGTCGGATTATATTAATTTTATGAGTTTGAATCCTCATTGAGGAGTGCACATGCTGTATTAATTACAGAGAATGTGCATTGTACATGCTGATTATTATATCACATATTATACGTTATGTATTATTATATTATAGCATTATCAATTCCAGTGAATTTTGTGATGTCATCGCTGTACATTATTACTGATAATGTACTCTGTTATTGGGCATCGCGGCCCTGGAACGAGCATAACAATACAAGCTTATTTGTTCTGTTTCTTCATACGACTAGGTATTTTTTCGAAATGCATGTTGTTACTTAAGATTGTCATTTCCACTGTTTAAAAATACAACGCATTCATGAAACAAGCAGTTAATTGGAGTGTATATGTGTGAGTACGTGTACGTACGTGTGTCGCTATGATATAGTATTCAGCTTCCGGGCCGAACATGGCAGACGATGTTCAGCGCTGTGTATATTATACGTTGTTTTGCGTTTCTCGGTCTACAAATTCACTGGAATTGGCAAAACTATAAAATAATAACAATAATGTACGTCCTCCCAGTCCATAATGGACTCAAGCAAACTTTGCACTCCATAATGGGCTCGGCTGTCGCCTCACCCATTATGTCGTTCAAAGTTTGCTTTCGTCCATTATGGGCTGGGAGGGCGTACATTATTGTTTAAGTATTTAGATATAAAAATATTTCAGAAGGTAGGAATACGACTAAATATAATCCGCATCTGAATACAGACTATAGCCCATGCAAAGTTCAGAATTACATCCTTCTCTTATATATCTTTCATGTGAAGCATGAACTGAAAGGGCTCCCTGAATGTCACATCATGTGTTTCCATGTGAACAACAAATTGAACTATTTTGGGAAGAATAAATGTATTACTTGTAAATCTAATTAAATCATGTGTCTGTAACATTACCATGGCAATCAAACTAAGATGGAGAGAACTGTTTTGTCAGTTGTATTTGTCCCCTTTTACTTCCGCTGGAATGTGTCCATTCTATAATTCATTACATCATATTTTCCAAGTGAAAAGGCCAGCAATGAGATGGAACACATACTGGAAAGCTGGGAATTTAACAAATCAAGCCATTCTGAATTGTGCAATACAGTAAATAATTCAGTTGTATGTGTCATCTAGAAATGACAGGTTCTATAATCAACTACTTAATATTTGCCAAATGACAAGACTAGCAATGAGATGGAACACATAAAAGCTGGCAATATTGACCCCAGTCAAGTGGTAGGTTCTAAAGATATGTTTGCCCTGCATTACATTAACTTCAAAGAGTTAATTTAAAACAAAGCTAGAACTTTTGTACAATGTGCTGAGACATATGTGTAGTGCATTTTCTCACAAGAAATAAATAATAATTCATTGAGTACATGTACATCTTTCTAGTTCCAGATATTATCATCAGGGGTCTTCTTTAACTGAATTACATTAATTAACCAAAAATTTCGGCTAATTAAAGATTTCGCAAGTCTTGTGCTAAAGTTGTTGAAGATGAATATATCATTTTCTTAAATTAATTACCAACATTATAATGAGAGAGGTTTTACTTTCTTCTATGTCACTGAAATGTACTCATTTTCATACCTCAAAGGGAAGATTCAATCAAATGACATTGCAATTTCTATTGATAAAATAAATGTATGACAAATGATTTATACCATTTTTTGAACTCAATTATCTTTGGTATAGCTTATAGCTTCCAATATAACAACGTTATGTATGTCATGATTTTGCCCTTAAATACAGTGCCCGCCAGTGTTCACTTTGAGAAATTGTGATGTCACATCCTATTACTGAGTGAAAAGTATTCCATGTATAAAGCCAGTAAATGTTACCGGTTCCCAATCAATTTACCTGAGTTCCCCACAGGTGTGGACCATGATCAAAGTGAAATGACAGAAAACACATAAAATGCTTTGAAATTGGTGTTTTAACTTCGAAAAGAAGGCAAGCTGGAATCGTAAAAAATCTTCAGTATGATTGTAATTTTTTTGAAAAAACCCAGAATAGTCCGATTGTATGCTTTGTTTTTTGTAGTACTGTGAGTCGATTGTTTTCATTTTGATACATGTACATCTATATCAACGTAAAATGACGCAACACTATAGATGTCAACACAGGTTGCAATCGTGCTTTGAAAAAGGACGATGACACTGTTACCTGTCACTGTGCAGATGGTAATGAACCCAATCAAAAGAAAATGAGGAATGTTCTAACGGAAATGTAGCATTTGATACTGACTTAGCCATGGAAAATCTGAGTTCCGTATTTTTCTAAAAGAAGCAAATCATAGCCATAGCGACTTCAAAAACCACAAATCTTGTAAAACTGGACCTCTTAAGACTTCGTTAAGACCTCACCCATCCACGAACAGTGGACTTGCCCACAATGTTATTAGTATTATATTGTGTTGTTTTCTTGGGAAGCCCTACTCGATACTCACCTGATCACTGTAAGTTCGATGGGTACTCAAATGTTTGATCATTTTCGTTTCGACAAAAATTCAACAATTAGGAATTAATGTAGCATTTTGTTCATTTCACTATTTTCAGTGACATTTTGATATCGAGAATACAAAACAGATGCATTTGTTTTATCAAGTGTTCTATCACGTATCCAATTGGGAAACCCAGGTAACGTGAAGTGTTGTACAATATACATGTACATGTAGTAAATGAATGGCAAAACACTCTCATACATGGTGAAAACACATTGTTGTATTATTCACTTGTACAAGGGTTGGAACTCTTTTCAGTGTTACATGCTCGAGATGATTAAGTCACTATAGTGAGACACAAGCTCATTTTTTGCAGAAATTTGAATAAATATAATTACAAATGAGCTGTGGGGACAGTCAAGTTCCTACAAATAATGCCATGTCCGCATTCAGTGGTTATCCACAGTTTAGAAATACACCATCAAAGGTATCAAAGGGAAACTTTTCTATCGATGACGAATGATGATGAATGAAGAGTATCTGTATGAATGATTGGACAAATGAGTGAACAGTGTAATAAAATTAATAATACATGCACTCTGGCAATATCACAATTTAATGCCTGTCCTCAAGCAAGAACTCTTACCAAAATTTTGATGATGCGTGGGCCAAAGGCGAGGGCACCATCAAAATTTTGGGAAAACATGTGCAGAATAGATGCTCAACGGTCAAAATAACTCCAGTGGCTTAGTGCCAGAAAATAGTCTCTGCACACGTGGGCAATATCACCACATGGGCAATACTCTATTTAAAGAAGGTCATGTGAGTTGATTGTGACCAATGACAGCTTGTGTAAGAACGTCAAGGTGTAATTACAACATATCATAATAACAATTCATAGCTTAAAACTACAATCAATGGTAACTGGACAATATTAGTTATTACCACAGCCTATTTGTGATTTTGTAAGTTTAAACAGCATTTTCTGGCGCTGACCTCAGGCTGTCTTAAATTTTGTAAAATTAAATCATGCATTTACTAACTGCTTTCAGTTTACAGTATCTGATACTACAGGGAGGAACATCATTGAAATAAGGTACATTTACAAGTAATAAGATCAATAAAGCTTTTCTCATTCACAGTTTGATCAGATGTCGGATACATTACTTGCTATAAATTCTAATACATGTAAAAAAATTACCGCCAATGTTTATCCATGTGCTAGTCAATGCTAACAATAGGTGTTCATTTGCTGAATAACTCTCCAGTTGCCTATCTAACCATGTTGCCATCTTTGCGATATACGCGATCATTTGGCTGTTGCTATGAGCGTGGTCATGTTGTTAGATATATTTGCATACATTTTTAAATGTTTTTGTTCACTTGTGTATGAATTCCTGATATCATCTTTGCAATACATGTGATCATTTGGCTGTTGCTATGGGCATGGTCTTGTTGCTAGGCATATTTGCATACATTTTTAAATGTTTATCCATTTGTCTATTAATCCTCGTCATCTTTGCAATATATGTGATCATTTGGTTGTTGCTATGGAAATGGTCTTGTTGCTAGGCACATTTGCATACATTTTTTAAATGTTAATATTCAATTGTCTATTAATCCCCGTTGTTATCTTCCCAATATATGTGATCATTTGGCTCTTGCTATGGGCGTGGTCTTGTTGCTAGGTATGTTAGCATACATTTTTATGAATGTTTTTTTTCATTTATAAACTGAACCTCAGTTCAGTTGTGCTAAAGATAAGCCCATCTGATCACATTGGGTAGGTAGGTTGATTATTTTTTTGTAAGATACGTTGTGACGTTTTGCCCTCACTGGCCTCCTCTCACATAAGGGTTGGCCGATGTGCGAGGGTGCCCCTTCATGGCATACCTTACAGACTATGTTGGACAAGGATGTAAAAACAAGCCATATATAATGATGGCAAAATATTTCAGGTTGAGTTTACACACTACTTATTCAGGCATTTTGATTTTATTTTACTGCAATTTGTCTGCTTGGCAATCAATTTCCATCAGCTCTACAGTTAGGAAACGTACACAATTAATGGTTAAACAAGTCATTGAAAATGACATAGGCCCTGCTATGATTGGGTTTTAAGGAACTGGCAGTTTATGTTGTCATTTTCAAACCTGGTTAATGTTGTTTGGCCTCATATGGTTGTTTTTGATATCAGTTATGACTTTGGACATGAAAACCGCACCAACAAAATGGCTGCAAGGCAGCCATATCGGATTGTATCACGACGAAAATGGATATGCACATGTATGTCATACAACACTGTGCTAATTCCAACTTTGAATGAGATCTGTTCAAGCATGTCTGAGTTATGGCTTTGGACATGGAAAATTCGCAAACAAAATGGCTGCCAGGCAGCCATATCGGATCGTATCTCGACTACAATGAATATGCACATGTATGTCATAGAACACTGTCCTAATACCAACTTTGAACGAGATCTGTTCAAGCATGTCTGAGTTATGGCTTTGGACATGGAAAATTCGCAAACAAAATGGCTGCCAGGCAGCCATATCGGATCGTATCACGACAACAATGAATATGCACATGTATGTCATAGAACACTGTCCTAATACCAACTTTGAACGAGATCTGTTCAAGCATGTCTGAGTTATGGCTTTGGACATGGAAAATTCGCAAACAAAATGGCTGCCAGGCAGCCATATCGGATTGTATCATGACAACAATGAATAATTATGCAGATGTATGTCATATAACACTGTCCTAATACCAACTTTGAATGAGATCTGTTCATGCATGTCTGAGTTATGGCTTTGGACAGGGAAAATTCGCAAACAAAATGGCTGCTAGGCGGCCATATTGGATCGTATCATAAAACAAATTGACGTGCATATGTATGTCATAGTATGTTTAATTACCCCTGTACCAAGTTTGAAAAAAATCGGTCCAGGCATCTCCAAGAAACAGCTGTGGACGGACGGACGGACAGACGGAACCCAATCCATAAGTCCCCGTCCGGACTTCGTCCGGCGGGGACTAACAAATTTTGCAGCTCCCCCTCCTCTCCTTTCAAAACATTTTAAGACCTGCTGAATGAAACTCCAGAATTATTTTAGCCACCCCTTCTGTGACCTACACTGCAGTGGATGTATAAAGTGATATATAATGGTACAATGTTGAATTAAATAACAGTGATAACCAACTACAATAACAGTCCAAACATGATTACTTTACAAAGGATGTGAATTTCACATGCATAAGGAGATGTCGCATAATGAGCTCTAACCTATACAGGGAGGTACTTAGCCAGCCACCTTCTATCTTGATTTGGGACAAAGGCATTATCACTGTGAATACTGATTGGGAGGAGACACCTTCAAAGGTGAAAACCTTTTTGAAAATAAGACCATGCAGTAGGCCATTTAGAGGCATCATATCAAATATCAAACCATGTACATAATTTAAAGTCTTACAATGCTTGAATATGGTATTAAAATACTAGAATTGAGAGACAATTATACTATGCAGTACATATTATCTGGCTATGAAGTGTAGTTTGCTGTGGCAAAGCTGAAAGATATATTGTGGATATGCAATAATTTGGTTCCAAAAATTACAAATAAAGAGCATAATGTTTCAAGTCCCCCTTTCAGACTATCATGATTTTGATGACTCAGTAACTTCTCAGCCCCCTTCCCAATATCGTAACTTTTGCTCATTCCTTTAGTGCACATTGAATAATTATGCAACAGCCAAGTAAACTACTGTATAAGATACTATATAATTTGGAATTGACTCCAATGTATATGGTCACATGTAAGCTTTTTTAATTTTTTCTGGCTTTAGGCTTTTATACAATTGGAAGTACGCATAGTGATAGAAAGATTTAATGTCAAATAAACTTTATTTCTTATTTCTTTACAAATTTAAAGTACAGTTAGTGATAGCAAACCTAATATAAATGGCATCCTTGTACTATTACCTTAAAAAGAAATTAAACACTTTGGTATATTTTGTAAATCTCTGCATTTTTAATGGTCAGTAATCTTTTACTGAATTGGCTATAACATAAAGAGCAGCAACACAATTTATCTTCTATTTGTTAGTGTTTATAGGACAGGAAATCAGATCAATGATTGTGAAGAATATTTATAGGAGAAGCTTACAATCAAATTACGTTTTGTGGCTATGAAAACTTATGAGAGTAGTTTATCTGTGCTATAAATTTTATATTAACTGACAAACTGACATGGTCATTATGGCTGGCTGTTTCTTGTAATAGGTGACTTTAAGTGGTATGATTTTGTTATTTTAAAACGTAACATTCATTTCCAATACTCAGACACAAAACTATTATTTCCCATGACCATTTTTCGGTATGTAGCTCTTCACAACATTTGTTTTCCAGTCCCAGATTTTAACCTTTAATACAACATTGACCTTTAAGCTAAATGTGTCTTACTGATTAAATAAGGAAATGTAGGCAATGCCTTTGAATTAAATAACTGATGTTATTGTATCTTAGTGCTGACCATAGTGTACATGTAGATTGTAGGATATGAATAAACTAGACAACACTTTCTTTTTGAAAGTTACATCTTAAATTGACTTGCATGTATTCTTTGTGCTTTGTGCCCACATTTCTTCAAAACGCATATTAAACTAACAAGATATTTCACTTTTGGTAAACTGCTTGCAGCCTGCTGGTAGAAACTAATTACAGAGCAAATCTAACATTTATTAGCAATTGTGGTCATGGCAAAGTTCAAATACAGGCAATGATAAGCATTATAAGTTGAAGTTTGTACTCTGTGATAAAACAATACTCCTAGGTTACTCTAGGCTCTCTCACAGTCCTTGGAGCTTCGCATTACTAAAATTAAAGGTAAACGACTCATTTTGTATGTACCGATACCAGCTATATAACTGTACTCGAATATCATTGTACTGTGCACCCTCATCGACCATGATAGAGATAACCATTCGTTGACGTGTGACTGCGACGCTCTGTGTTTTCGCGATGTGGCAATGTGTTCTATAAATGTTCAAATACATGGCCATGTGTTCTATAAATGTTCAAATACATGGCCATGTGTTCTATAAATGTTCAAATATGTGGCCATGTGTTCTATAAATGTTCAAATACGTGGCCATGTGTTCTATAAATGTTCAAATACGTGGCAATGTGTTCTATAAATGTTCAAATACATGGCCATGTGTTCTATAAATGTTCAAATACGTGGCAATGTGTTCTATAAATGTTAAAATATGTGGCAATGTGTTCTATAAATGTTCAAATACGTGGCATGTGTTCTATAAATGTTCAAATACGTGGCAATGTGTTCTATAAATGTTAAAATACGTGGCAATGTGTTCTATAAATGTTCAAATACGTGGCATGTGTTCTATAAATGTTCAAATACGTGGCCATGTGTTCTATAAATGTTAAAATATGTGGCAATGTATTCTATAAATGTTAAAATACGTGGCCATGTGTTCTATAAATGTTAAAATATGTGGCCATGTGTTCTATAAATGTTCAAATACATGGCCATGTGTTCTATAAATGTTCAAATACGTGGCAATGTGTTCTATAAATGTTCAAATACGTGGCCATGTGTTCTATAAATGTTAAAATATGTGGCCATGTGTTCTATAAATGTTCAAATATGTGGCCATGTGTTCTATAAATGTTCAAATACATGGCCATGTGTTCTATAAATGTTCAAATACGTGGCAATGTGTTCTATAAATGTTCAAATACATGGCCATGTGTTCTATAAATGTTCAAACACGTGGCAATGTGTTCTATAAATGTTCAAATACATGGCAATGTGTTCTATAAATGTTCAAATACATGGCCATGTGTTCTATAAATGTTCAAATACATGGCCATGTGTTCTATAAATGTTAAAATACATGGCAATGTGTTCTATAAATGTTCAAATACGTGGCCATGTGTTCTATAAATGTTCAAATACGTGGCAATGTGTTCTATAAATGTTCAAATATGTGGCCATGTGTTCTATAAATGTTCAAATACATGGCCATGTGTTCTATAAATGTTCAAATACGTGGCAATGTGTTCTATAAATGTTCAAATACATGGCCATGTGTTCTATAAATGTTCAAACACGTGGCAATGTGTTCTATAAATGTTCAAATACATGGCCATGTGTTCTATAAATGTTCAAATACATGGCCATGTGTTCTATAAATGTTAAAATACATGGCAATGTGTTCTATAAATGTTCAAATACGTGGCCATGTGTTCTATAAATGTTCAAATACGTGGCAATGTGTTCTATAAATGTTCAAATATGTGGCCATGTGTTCTATAATTGTTCAAATACACGGCAATGTGTTCTATAAATTTTCAAATACTGTACAATATAGATTTATTTGTAATATTTATCAATCTTAAATTGGTTCCTTTGATACTTTTTATCACAACTGCACTGTGTAATACTAATGACATTGTAAAATGTGTGTGTGTATGTAAACGACTGAAAGTCAAAACCCCCAGACCACTTGCCTTGGTACTTGCGGGGATGTTACTCAGTGTGTTTAGATTGAAAATTGTTCAAGTGAAAATGGTCACATCAGAGTTGTGTGTTTTTGGTCAAAAAATGTAGTCAAAAAATTTGAACTTCAAAATTATTGGGCAGATTGCTTTGATATTCAATGGGAACAATGTAAGGGGTGTTTAGTTTAAGAATTATCATGACATGATGATTCCATCAGTGATATGCAAATTAGGTATGGAAATGTGTCTTTTTGGTCAAAAATCTGTAATTCCAAAACAGTTTTGAAAAAATGCAACGAACAGTGGGAAAATTCATATTAAAAGCATGTAGATATAATACAAATGAAGCAGTTCTGGGTGACCTTGGCTGGAACACAATGTTTAATTTGTTGAGATTTAAGTACTTTAAATTTTTTAAAAGGAAAATTTTGCTCAGTAGTGAGCTAGTTTCCAATATTTATAGATACAGACACAGAAAAGACTTTGTAATTTAGATGAATCAAGATGGACTAAATGTGTCTTTAACCATCTCAATTCCATTAGTGAAGAATCTGAAACAAATGTGACAAAACTGTCCTGGAATTGGCCGAAAACTGTAAATAATGTATTAATAGACCTTAATATTGATAAAGACCAACTTCAAACTCTTTCAGAGAATAAAATCAAACATACATATGTATCATATTTAAAAATAGCGCCAATGGCGTTGTAGCACAACCGTACAGTTTTTAAAATGTTTTCCCACATGCTGATCCAAGCTGGGTATAGAAGTTCATTTGCTGAATGATTATCCGTACATTATTGAATTTTTATTCATTTGTCTATTTATCCCTGTTATCTTTGCAATATATGTGATCACTTGGCTGTTGCTATGGGTGTGGTCTTGTTGCTAGGCCCATTGGCATACATTTTTTGAGTGCTTATTCATTTGTGTGTGTTTCTTTGCAAAATATGTGATCATTTGGCTGTTGTATGGGCGTGGTCATGTTGCTAGGCATATCTGCATACATTTTTTTGAATGGTTATTCATTTGTCTACAATTCTTTTTGTTATTTTTGCAACTATTTGGTTGTTGCCATGGGCATGGTCATGTTGCTAGGCAAATTACATACATTTTTTTAATGTTTATTCAATTGTCTATTCATCTCCATGGTTATTCTTTGTAAAATACACTACCAATTGGCTGTTGCTGTGGGCGTGGTCTTGTTGCTAGGCAAATTTACATACATTTTTGGAATGTTCATTCAATTATCTAGTAATCCCTGTTATCGTTGCAATTTATCTGTTCATTTGGCTGTTGCTATGGGCATGGTCTTGTTGCTAGGCATATTTGCATACATTTTTTTAATACTTATTCATTTGTCTATCAATTCCTGTTGTTATCTTTGTAATATATGTGATGACTTGGCTGTTGCTATGGGCATGGTCTTGTTTGCTAGGCAAATTTACATACATTTTTGAATGCTTATTCAATTGTCTTTTAATTCCAGTGGTTAGCTTTGTGAAATACCTCACCAGTTTGGCTGTTGCTATGGGTGTGGTCTTGTTGCTAGGCACACTTCCAAACATTTTTTGAATGCTTAAACACCCCTAAGAATGTTCCCACCAAATTTCATACCGATCTGCCCAATAGTTTTTGAGTACGTTTTTTGACCAAAAATTATATTTTCCGACCCAAATCACACACCGATAGTGAGATCATTTTTATTTGACCGATAGTGAGATCATTTTTATTTGAACAATTTCCCAACTAGACACCCAAGATAATACACCCATCAAATATCATGGCAATTGGTACATGCAGGAAATTTAACCTGACAAACACAGTATGATCATGGAGGTCTTGATATGACTCTATTTTTCTTTCCCCATAAAATGTGTGACTTCTTATTCTTTGTACAAACTATTTTTCGGAATGCCTAAGGATTGTGAATTTATATACACCTTTTTTAATCATAGTTTCTAAGATTTAATTCAGCTTTGCTAAAAACAGGCCGCTAGGTTGCCAAGCAACCTTAAACAGATGTTAATCTTTACGCCATTGACACTGATGTGTGAAGTAGCCCATAAAAGATTTAATGATTTCATTGCATCAATAAAACAAGAAAACTTCATTTCCAGGCTGAAATCAAAGCATTTTGTAATACAAGAAATCACATTTCCAAACGTAAAATGCACATTTCTGATGCAATCATTTTGATTTGAACAATTTCCCAACTAGACACCCAAGGTAATGGACTCACCAAATATCATGGCAATTGGTTCAGCGGTTTTTGACTTTAAGTTGATTACACACACACACACACACACAGACAGACAGACAGACAGACAGACAGATGTCAGGCGATGCCTGTAAATGATGAACTCAAATAAAAAGAAAACATGCCAAAAAAATCTAGTCGTACCCATTACCATAAATTTTAAAACAACTTTAGAACCAGAAGAGTATCTTAAATCTTTCACTAATTTTAAAGGGTCACAATTGAAATTTAAGGCGAGATCATATTCTCTCGGTCTTGCATATGAAAAGAGACCTATCACTTATTATGCAAATAACTCATTAAACTAAAAAAAGTATGGTAACAGGCTTTGTTTTTGGACAAGCGTGCTTTCTTAGGTTAATGTATGTGCCAAATTATACAGAATTTTAAGAGTGCATACTGCTTAATTACTGAATATCATTGATTATTCAAAATACTCATTAAAGGTAAAAGTTGTAGCAACAAACTTCATAGGACAGGTACGTATTATTATGGTTGATATAAGTAACATATTATACAAAATTTGAAGCTTGCATTTTTAAGATACAGCCTAGTTACCTAAAATCATTAATTATGCAAATTTTTCATTAAAACTAAGCTATATCAACAAATGTTATAGGACATATCCACTTTGTTATGGTTAACATATGAACTAAATGATATTGAAATTCAAGTATGCATTCTTATGATATATCTTAATTACCGAAAATCATTAATTATGCAAATTAGTTATTAACACTGTATGGTACATCACCAACTTTATAAGGCATATAAAGTTATGTTTAATGTATGTACTAAATTGTATTGAAATTGAAGTATGCATTCTTAAGATATAGCCTAATTACCAGAAATCATTAAGTATGCAAATTATACATTAACACTGTAAGGTACATCAAAGAACTTGATAGGACATACATGTTTTCTTATGGTTAACGTATGTACTAAATTCTATTGAATTTGAAGTATGCATTCTTAATATATAGCCTAAATACCAAAAATAATTAATTATGCAAATTATTCATTAACGCTGTAAGGTACATCAACAAATTTTATAGGACAAATGTATGTTGTTATGTTTACCGAATGTACTAAATTATATTGAAATTGAAGTTTGCAGTTTTCAGATATTGCTTAATTAGTAGATTTCATTGATATGCAAATTTCTCATTATATGTACTAAATTTCATTAAAATTGAGCCATCTGTTTTTAAGAAAATGGTGACACAGACAGACAGACACCTCCCCCTCCCCCTCCCCCCCCCCACACACACACAGACAGACTCATGACAGACATACAGACAGAGATCCCCTTTTAATACCTCCCGTACCCTTACGGGAGGCAAAAATGGGAAAATTATAATGATGATTGTACATGTCCTTGTTGTGGAAAAACTGATGAGACACTTGAACACTTTCTTTTTACATGTGAAAGCCATTCTACACAACGACAGATCTTAATGAAAGGAACAGAAGAACTATTACTCAACAATAAGGAGTTGAACTTATATCAAGATTTTAAACAAGGGAAAGAACTACTCTGTTTATTTATAGGAGATAATACGAAACACTACAATGAGTCTATAAGTAAACAAATAGATAAACTTGTCAAACAATACCTTATTGAAGCAATTGAAAACAGGAAAGATTTGTTAAAACTAATATAGAATAGTTTAGCCATTAGATTTTCTGACAACTAACATTTGAAGCACACATTTTTATTTTTACTTTCATTTTATCAATATTCTTACCTCACTTTGGTTTATTTTGTTGTTTATTCCTGTCTATGTTTTTTTACTCGTCTTTTTAGTAGTGTACGTATCTTAATTTTTTCTTAGTGCTGCTCCTAACAATCTTAGTGAGCCCCTGATACAAAAGGGATCAATAAATAAATAAATAAATAATACTGTTGTATATTGTAATAAATAAATTTGAAAAATTTATTGCAGTAAGGATTATTGTAGGCAGGGAATCTGGACAATAAGAGATTTCCAAAACTATGTGCCAATTTTTCTTTTTGAAAAATACATGTAACAGGAAACTAACCACATTCATGTTTATAAGTTCATTGACTAAGAGGTAAATGAATCATAACAGAATGTTGTGACATACAGGGAATATCATATCCTTTGAAAATCATTCCATACTGAAATATTGATCCGGGTATTCATCTGTTGCCTATCTCACATTCTCAGTAATTGGAGCTGCTGTCAAGACATTAAATTTCAGATTATGCCACTGGCTACTTATAATTTACGATATAGCTAGGAATTTTGAACATGATTCATAATGACTCATTGTCTAGGTCTCACTGTGTTAAACTGAAAGAAGATCTGCAGGGGGAATTACTTCTTACATGTTACAAGCAAACACAATTTAAAATCTGTACTAAGAAAACGTACATCTGCAATTTACTAAGGAATGAACATTGTGTTGGCTTTGGGCAAATAAACCTGATACTGTTTTTTGAGTTAATTTGTAGTGATTTCCAGCAGATTTACCTACTAGGGATATTGTCTAAATATTTTGTGTATTCAGACTTGCTTTGTACTTACAAGGTTGTAAATGTCCAATATCGTTCACATGACACACAATCAATAGGGAACTTGCAATACACCATCTTGAATATCCTGCATGTTGCATCATGGGAAATGTTATGATAAATATAAATCAATTAGTAATTGTAAACAATCCTCATACATTGTTTGTAACCACAAATAATCTAGTCATGGTTACTGTAGGGGGTTTATTCTATTAATAGTGCCAGTTTAGGTACAATAACTACAGATAATCCCATAGTCCTTTGCGTCTCAGGATGCTCAATCTGGATTGTAAGTTCACATTGTGTAATCATCAACTAAAAATACTTTAGAAACAGAATTCTTCTGTAACAAAAATAAAATGTTACTTACAGAGTCTATGTGCTGTTTACAGTAACATCTCAATTTTTCTGAAAACAAAAGTTCTTTAAATTTCTGCACACTTTGCCATATGAATGCCTATTCCTGGTCCTTTTGGGTTCATTGTCTTGTTTTTCAAGAAATCATTTATTTTCCCACATACTGGATTCTAAAATGGCTTTATTTTGACTTCTATTTAATATTTTAAAAATTTGTATGGTAATCCCTAATTTCCTTGACTTGGACAAAGAATAGATCTTGGAGGAGAGATCTAAAAGATATGATTTAATAATAAAGGATTTCAACAATTTATGAATGTGTGAAGCCTGAAGATGAGACAATAAGAGTATCACATTCTCCTTTGAAAGCCATTTGAATTGTAATTGGCTATATCTATATATCTATTTAATTATTTTTACCTCTCGTAAGGGTACGGGAGGTATTAAAAGGGGGATGTCTGTCTGTGTGTCTGTGTGTGTGACTGTATGTCTGCATAATTAATGAGTTTCAGTAATTAGGCTATATTTTAAGACTGCATACTTCAATTTCAATACAATTTGGTACGTACGTTAAACATAACAGAGTGTATAGCTCCTATAAAAGTTGTTGATTTCGCTTAAAGATTAAGTGAATAATGTGCATAATTAATTATTTTCGGTAATTAGGCTATATCTTAAGATTGCATACTTCAATTTCAATATAATTTACTTCATACATTAAACATAGCAAAGTTTATACACCCTATAAAGTTTGTTGATGTACCTTACAGTGTTAATAACTAATTTACATAATTAAATAATTTTCGGTAATTAGGATATATCATAAGAATGCATACTTGAATATCAATATAATTTAGTACATACGTTAACCATAACAAACCGGATATGTCCTATAATATTTGTTGATATAGCTTACAGTTTTAATGAAAAAATTGCATAATTAATGATTTAGGTAACTAGGTTGTATCTTAAAAATGCAAGCTTCAAATTTCGTATACTATGATATATATATATATATATATATATATATATATATATATATATATATATATATATATATATATATATATATATATATATATATATATATATATATATATCACATATATATCAACCACAATAATATGCATGGTACCTGTCCTATGAAGTTTGTTGCTACAACTTTTACCTTTAATGAGTATTTTGAATAATGAACGATATTCAGTAATTAAGCAGTACTATGCACTCTTACAATTCCGTATAATTTGGCACATACATTGACCTAAAGAAAGCACGCTTGTCCAAAAAATGCCTGTTACCATACTTTTTGAAGTTTAATTTGGATAATAAGTGATTCCCTTATGGGAGGCATTCAGTTAAAATCTGATATTTATTCATTTACTTATTTACTTATTTATTTATTTATTTATTTATTTATTTATTAACCATCCATCCAACAGGCATTGCCCAATAACAGGAGGAAGGTTCAGTGTTAGAGCAGGAGGAAACCAGAGTACCAGGGGAAAACCTGTGTTGTTCAAGTGGTAAGAGGCAAATGGTATAACCACTAAGTGACTTAACCACTGACAACCCTATGTATATGTATTTAAGGTATGAAAATGAGTACACTTCAGTGACATAGAAGAAAATAAACCCTCTCTATTATTGTAATGTTGTTGGCAATTAATTTAAGAAAATGATAATCATCTTCAACAACTGCAGACAAGACTTTTTGGCAAGACTTGCTAAATCTTTCATTTGCAGGAATTGTTAGCATGCACCTCCGACCAGTATTCATTTTGTAAATGAAAATCAGAAACACTAAATTTTCTAAGTAATCTGTGGATTTCTCAATCTTAATAGGATAACTTTCTAAACTCAAAAGTTCTGTATGTTCTGATTTTATCACTATTTCTTCTAATACAGGATTTAATACAAAGCTTTTTACACAGATTGTCCTCTTGTTGTCAAAGTAGATACTTTGAAATACACAACTGGATCAAGGAAAGTATGTCCATGGAAAAGTTTATACACTTCAGCAAATCTGCTCTGATCTGTCTGGTTTCTAAAGTTGTCAATATGCATTAACCTATCCTCATAATTCAAGCCACCAAGCTGCGGAATCATCCTGGTGAACCAACGCTGCACTTTTTCCAATAATACAATATCCCTACTCATATGTGGGGACCGTACTGGCGAAGCATAGTCAAGGTGCAGACGAACTAGTGATTTATAGTGACAATAAAATATCCTTCGATTTACAGGTAAATGTTCTTTTTACCAGTACTCGATTTGCTCATAGACCCTATGTGTAAGGTCTATGATTTGCCTTAGTTACCTTAATTCCTTTTGATATGCAGTTTCAGTTTCAGTGAGTTGTGAATCAAAACCCCTAGATCTGTTTCTGACTCTCCAGAAGACAATCTACTACCATTCATGGTGTATGGATAGTTGGAATTATTGTAACCCAAATGCATGACCTTACAGTTGAATAGCATTTGCCAGTCACAAGATCAATTAAGTTTAAGGATTCCAAGTCATTCTGCAACTGTTCTACATTGTCTTCAGATACAAGTTTGCGAATTAACTTTGTATCATCGGCAAACTTAAGAAATTTGCTAATAATTTTCTCCTCAATGTCATTTATTTTGATGAGGAACAATACTGGACCTATAAACACAGACTCCTGCGGAACGCCATTTAAAAGCCTGCTCCATTCCAAAGCATTTCCATTCAGAATATACTCGCTGCTCCCTGTCCCTTAGCCAAGTCTCAAATATTGCTGTTATTATATTTATTATTATGTAATTGTATCACACATTTAAGACTGTCAAACTACCCAATACTTACTGTAATGATATTTAAGGGAAAGTACTATTATTTTATGAAGTTATTGGAACTCAATTTATTCTTCTGAATCATGAGTGTGATTTCTCTCTTTATATGATAGTATATTGTGAGCTCAAAGTATGAATCACTGATCTACATACAAACATGTAAATACAACTACAGACCTTATTTCTCATTCTTGACAAATTCATGTACTTCTGATATTAATCTGAGGAGATTTCTCTGACAAGGAAGGCTTTTTACCTCTTCCATCTTTTGACTGTCAAGGGATTAGTAATCAAATCACACAGTATTCTCACGACTTGTACACAGTGATCATTTTGTATCATTACAGTTGTTTGAATTCACAAATATTGTTTTGGAATATATGTTACAGTATATTTATTATAATATACATTGTATGTACCATTACACAAATTACAAATCTTGACTTGAAGAATGTCACTTTGTTATACCCATGATACATAGTGTAGCAATACTATTTTATCACACTTACTTCTACTCTCTCTTGGAAGAAACTTCCCGTTGAAGGCCTGGGATCATGACTGTCTACTCTAGTAATCCACAAAAGTATTCAAACATTAGGGCAAACAGTGTATGTGCAATGTATAGATTAGGTGTCCTTGAAGATAAAACCTCCTGGATTTTAGAAATAACGGGATGTTTTTTGCAGTGATTTTCTCCCAGATTCACTAACAAGCGACCTATTGGTCAGAATAGCTCCTCACATTGTACCTTTGACACCATCATGTGCTTTTTATATGTTAGTAAGATACACTCTCCTATCAAGTCCAATCAATTAGTATATAAAGCAACTACATTAAACCCAATAAAATGTTGTGTATATCTTTAAAAAGATGTATATTTTATATTGGTCCTTCTCTGGTGTCTTTTTCTGTACAAATGTTGACACCGATTTGCTGACCGATTGCAGGTCAGGGGGGGTTGGATGGAGGAAGTAGGTATGGGAGCAAATTTTTTTTTCCAGTCAGAGTGACAGCTATTTTTTTTTCTGTCAGTACTGCAACAATTTTTTTTTCAAATGGAGTTACTGTAGCAGTGCAAATTTTTTTTTTTAATTAGTCATTAAGTTTGTAATGCATCGTTCATACCTATACCACGTCACAATAGTTCACAACTGTACCTCTAAATAACTTGTTCTGTGCAAGTAGAAGAATTAGCAGTTAGTATGAAAGACGTCTGTCTACCAACCATACTTCTGCTACTTAAATTTGTATGTACAAAAGATGACTGGTAAAATATCCCTGAGGAGCTGACTGATCTGGGGAGTGCTGTACTCCTGACCCCCTGTGAATTGCTTTCCTTTAAGCCATCATAGTAGTACCAGGAACCAGAAGAAAATATCTTGCATGTGTAATGTGACACTAGTTTATTGACTCCTGTCTTGTTTTTTAAATTGTCTTAATTTACAGAAGCCAAATAGTCCCCTTCAGATATTGACTGTGTCATTGAGATATTGCAACAAAAATCCTGAAATATGTTTTCTTGGGTCAGAAAAGGAAAGGAAAACTTTGTGTGCACTTGGGTTTAAAGCAGAGCTATATAGTGCATGCTTTAATGATAAGTGCTGGAAAAAAACAGGAATTTATACTTGTATTAAAAACAGTTGCGGCGCCATAGGTGGCGCGCCGCCAAAGAATACATGAGAATAAGGTTTCCAAATTTGCTCATTTCTGGTGCATTGTGACAAATTTTTTTTTCACTTCTGTCTGTTATGACAATTTTTTTTTCTCAAGCCAATACAGTATCAAATTTTTTTTTTCTGGTTCACCTGGAAACAAATTTTTCTCTCTCAAAATCCTCCATACCCCCCCCCCCCAGAAATCAAATGGTTGTCCCCTTAGAAGTTATTTGAGGGTGTGTATTAAATAGCGGCCGTTGAACAATATTACAGCGGAGTAGGTGAATGAACTTTGGCGTTCCCGCTGTAGCGGGAATCAGTGGGCATCCTAGAGTGTTTCTGCTGTAGCGGGAATCGGTGGTGAAAGGGTTAAAGTCTCGTCGACTGATTTCCAATATGGCATTGGTCACAATGCTCATTAACATATTTATTTTTGTTTTAAATTACAAAAAAAAAATCATAAAAAATAGAAAAGATGTGCTGACTTGAAATTAACAAATCTGAGTAAGCTACCCTCTGCGCATCAACACACCAGATATCAAATCAATCTGACAAGTAGTATTTGAGGAGATGATGAAAATATCATTTTTGAAAAAAAATCATAAAAAATTGAAAATGGCACAGATCAACTTGGCATGAAAAAATCTGAATAGCCTCCCCCAGGGAACATGCACACCAAATATCGAAGTATTCTGACTGTCACTTTTGGAGAAGATGATGAAAATAAAAAAAGTTGACGGACACACCTACCCGGTATGATGCACTTATACTCTATACTCACCTATACCTAAAGCTACGCTTTCAGCTTTCATTGACAGCGGAGCTAAAAAAAGCTGACAGACAGACCATGATCACAATATACTTCTATACTTATACTAATCTATACCTAAAGTTTCGCTGACAGCAGAGCTAAAAAAGGGGTGTTTTTCATTGAAATATTATGGGAAAAGGGGTACATTTGCTAGTAACAAGTATGGGTACCCACCCACCCATCCATCCAGGGAATGCCACCACAAACATATGGCTGCTAAATAATGTCTATATAATGAATGCAATAAGAATGAATGGCAATGTTTTGACATTTAGGGCATGGATGTAGGTTAATGTTCACTCTAGTTCAACAGTACTCCTTTCCATTGCTCATACCTGTAATAAAGTGCATTCAAATGCACCAAGCCAACTACATAGTAAACAATAGCACCAATGGTTTGTAGTACAACTATAAAATTTGAGATAATTTTTTTTAAATATAGGGCCAATGGCATGATAGCACAACTGTATTTGGCTGTTGCTACATGTACCGTCTTGTTGCTAGGCATATTTGGTTACATTTTTGGAATCATTATTTACTTACCTACCCATGACATCCCAGGTTTCATCTTTGCAATATACATCATTTTGCTGTTGCTATGGGCATGGTCTTGTTGCTAGGCATATTTTCATACATTTTTAAAATCTTGATTCACCTAGTACCTACCCATCCCTGTTCTTAACTTTGTAGTATGCATAATTATTTCATTGTTGCTAAGGGTGTGATCATGGTTGCTAGGGCAGTTGCATCAAAGTGATTTGAACAGTAACTGCAGAGTAACACATTCAAAAACATTCCTACCAAGTTTTAGTACCATTCACCATGTAGTTTTCAAGATTTAAGTTTTTGACCAAACTTGAGATTTTTAGACCTAATCTGCATACCGCCAATGGAATAATCATGTTGTGAATACACCTACACATCTTTAGATGCATACCCAGTAAATTTCAGCCCAATTTGCTCTGTAATTTTGGATTTATATAATTTTGACAAAGAAGACACATTTCTACACCTGATTTGCATGTCACTGAAGGGATCACATGTCATGAACAATTGTGAATCTGAACATCCGTAAGAACGCTCCCACCAAATTTCAGCCCATCTGCTCAGCACTTTTGGAATGATAGATTTTTAACCAAAAATTTAAAAAAAGACACATTGTTGGCCCTAATTTGCCCTAATCTGCTTGGATAATAATGTCATAAAAAATTCTTAATATTAACACCCCGAAGGATGTTCCCACCAAATATTTTGAGTAATTTTTTATTTGAAATTTTTTGACCAAAAATCAAATATTTTGACCAAAAACACACATCTCACATGTGATCATTTTCATTTGAACAATTTCCCAAATAACTCCACAAGTAATGTCCCTACCAAATACCAAGGCAACTGGTCGAGTGGTTTTCAAGTTTAAGTCATCCACACAGACAGACAGACAGACAGACAGACAGAGATACAGACAGACAGACACCCAGACACCACACCATGCCTACAGCACTTGTACTTCATTAGTTCAGTTGTGCTAATCAGAGACTAAAATCAACATCCCTACCAAATATCAAAATACTTTTCCCATTGGTTTTTGACTTGACAATTTTCTTTAACTTTAAGTCAACTACAGATTGGCAGACAGACAGACAGACAGATGGACAAGACTCTTTATCATGTCTGTAAGTATGGGATGAACCTGTTTAATCATAGACAGTGTTTATGATTGAAATCAGCTGTTCAAGAAACCTAGCTCAAAAGAGGTTAACCTTGATACCAGTGCCATAGAGGTGTGAAGTAGTCCATAAAAGATTTAATGACATCAATACAACTGTTACAGTAATTTTTCATTTTTGTGCTGAGTCAAAGTCTCACACCAAGAATCACATTTTTTGACCCAAAACGCACATCTCTCTACACACCCTTAGTAATTTCCCAACCATGAATACCAACTTGAAGGCAATTATTATATATATGCCAGTGTTTACCTTATAACTACATGATGTACATGCCTGTGTTTACCTTATCTGTAACTACACAATGTATGTATGCCAGTGTTTAACTTATCTGTAACTACACAATGTATATATGCCTGTGTTTACCTTATCTGTAACTACATGATGTACATATATGCCTGTGTTTACCTTATCTGTAACTACACAATATACATATGCCAGTGTCTACTTATCTGTAACTACATGATGTATATATGCCTGTGTTTACATTATGTGTAACTACACAATGTATATATGCCAGTGTTTACCTTATCTGTAACTACACAATGTACATATGCCAGTGTCTACTTATCTGTAACTACATGATGTATATATGCCTGTGTTTACCTTATCTGTAACTACACAATGTACATATGCCAGTGTCTACTTATCTGTAACTACATGATGTATATATGCCTGTGTTTACCTTCTCTGTAACTACACAATGTACATATGCCTGTGTTTACCTTATCTGTAACTACACGATGTATATATGCCTGTGTTTACCTTATCTGTAACTACACGATGTATATATGCCTGTGTTTACCTTATCTGTAACTACACAATGTACATATGCCTGTGTTTACCTTATCTGTAACTACACGATGTATATATGCCTGTGTTTACCTTATCTGTAACTACATGATGTACATATGCCTGTGTTTACCTTATCTGTAACTACACGATGTATATATGTCTGTGTTTACCTTATCTGTAACTACATGATGTACATATCCCAGTGTCTACTTATCTGTAACTACACGATGTATATATGCCTGTGTTTACCTTATCTGTAACTACACGAAGTATATATGCCAGTGTCTACTTATCTGTAACTACATGATGTATATATGCCAGTGTTTACCTTATCTGTAACTACATGATGTATATATGCCTGTGTTTACCTTATCTGTAACTACACAATGTATATATGCCAGTGTCTACTTATCTGTAACTACATGATGTATGTATGCCAGTGTTTACCTTATCTGTAACTACACGATGTATATATGCCTGTGTTTACCTTATCTGTAACTACACAATGTATATATGCCAGTGTTTACTTATCTGTAACTACACAATGTATATATGCCTGTGTTTACCTTATCTGTAACTACATGATGTACATATGCCTGTGTTTACCTTATCTGTAACTACACAATGTATATATGCCTGTGTTTACCTTATCTGTAACTACACAATGTATATATGCCTGTGTTTACCTTATCTGTAACTACATGCTGTATATATGCCTGTGTTTACCTTATCTGTAACTACACAATGTATATATGCCTGTGTTTACCTTATCTGTAACTACACAATGTGCATATGCTAGTGTCTACTTATCTGTAACTACACAATGTATATATGCCTGTGTTTACCTTATCTGTAACTACACAATGTACATATGCCAGTGTCTACTTATCTGTAACTACACGATGTATATATGCCTGTGTTTACCTTATCTGTAACTACACAATGTACATATGCCAGTGTCTACTTATCTGTAACTACACGATGTATATATGCCTGTGTTTACCTTATCTGTAACTACACGAAGTATATATGCCTGTGTTTACCTTATCTGTAACTACATGATGTATATATGCCTGTGTTTACCTTATCTGTAACTACACAATGTATATATGCATGTGTTTACCTTATCTATAACTACATGATGTATATATGCCTGTGTTTACCTTATCTGTAACTACACAATGTACATATGCCAGTGTCTACTTATCTGTAACTACACAATGTACATATGCCAGTGTCTACTTATCTGTAACTACACGATGTATATATGCCTGTGTTTACCTTATCTATAACTACACGATGTATATATGCCTGTGTTTACCTTATCTGTAACTACACAATGTACATATGCCAGTGTCTACTTATCTGTAACTACATGATGTATATATGCATGTGTTTACGTTATCTGTAACTACACAATGTATATATGCCTGTGTCTACTTATCTGTAACTACATGATGTATATATGCCTGTGTTTACCTTATCTGTAACTACACAATGTATATATGCCAGTGTTTACCTGATATGTAACTACACAATGTACATATGCCAGTGTCTACTTATCTGTAACTACATGATGTATATATGCCTGTGTTTACCTTCTCTGTAACTACACAATGTACATATGCCTGTGTTTACCTTATCTGTAACTACACGATGTATATATGCCTGTGTTTACCTTATCTGTAACTACACGATGTATATATGCCTGTGTTTACCTTATCTGTAACTACATGATGTATATATGCCTGTGTTTACCTTATCTGTAACTACACAATGTACATATGCCTGTGTTTACCTTATCTGTAACTACACGATGTATATATGCCTGTGTTTACCTTATCTGTAACTACACAATGTACATATGCCAGTGTCTACTTATCTGTAACTACATGATGTACATATGCCAGTGTTTACCTTATCTGTAACTACATGATGTACATATGCCTGTGTTTACCTTATCTGTAACTACACAATGTATGTATGCCAGTGTTTAACTTATCTGTAACTACACAATGTATATATGCCTGTGTTTACCTTATCTGTAACTACATGATGTACATATATGCCTGTGTTTACCTTATCTGTAACTACACAATGTACATATGCCAGTGTCTACTTATCTGTAACTACATGATGTATATATGCCTGTGTTTACATTATGTGTAACTACACAATGTATATATGCCAGTGTTTACCTTATCTGTAACTACACAATGTACATATGCCAGTGTCTACTTATCTGTAACTACATGATGTATATATGCCTGTGTTTACCTTCTCTGTAACTACACAATGTACATATGCCTGTGTTTACCTTATCTGTAACTACACGATGTATATATGCCTGTGTTTACCTTATCTGTAACTACACGATGTATATATGCCTGTGTTTACCTTATCTGTAACTACACAATGTACATATGCCTGTGTTTACCTTATCTGTAACTACACGATGTATATATGCCTGTGTTTACCTTATCTGTAACTACATGATGTACATATGCCTGTGTTTACCTTATCTGTAACTACACGATGTATATATGTCTGTGTTTACCTTATCTGTAACTACATGATGTACATATGCCAGTGTCTACTTATCTGTAACTACACGATGTATATATGCCTGTGTTTACCTTATCTGTAACTACACGAAGTATATATGCCAGTGTCTACTTATCTGTAACTACACGATGTATATATGCCTGTGTTTACCTTATCTGTAACTACACGAAGTATATATGCCAGTGTCTACTTATCTGTAACTACATGATGTATGTATGCCAGTGTTTACCTTATCTGTAACTACACGATGTATATATGCCTGTGTTTACCTTATCTGTAACTACACAATGTATATATGCCAGTGTTTACTTATCTGTAACTACACAATGTATATATGCCTGTGTTCACCTTATCTGTAACTACATGATGTATATATGCCTGTGTTTACCTTATCTGTAACTACATGATGTATATATGCCTGTGTTTACCTTATCTGTAACTACACAATGTATATATGCCTGTGTTTACCTTATCTGTAACTACACAATGTACATATGCTAGTGTCTACTTATCTGTAAATACACGATGTATATATGCCAATGTCTACTTATCTGTAACTACACAATGTATATATGCCAGTGTTTACCTTATCTGTAACTACATGATGTACATATATGCCTGTGTTTACCTTATCTGTAACTACACGATGTATATATGCCTGTGTTTACCTTATCTATAACTACATGATGTACATATATGCCTGTGTTTACCTTATCTGTAACTACACAATGTATATATGCCTGTGTTTACCTTATCTGTAACTACATGATGTATATATGCCTGTGTTTACCTTATCTGTAACTACACAATGTACATATGCCTGTGTTTACCTTATCTGTAAATACACAATGTATATATGCCAGTGTCGACTACTTATCTGTAACTACATGATGTATATATGCCTGTGTTTACCTTATCTATAACTACACGATGTATATATGCCTGTGTTTACCTTATCTGTAACTACACAATGTATATATGCCTGTGTTTACCTTATCTGTAACTACACAATGTACATATGCCAGTGTCGACTACTTATCTATAACTACACAATGTACATATGCCAGTGTCTACTTATCTGTAACTACATGATGTATATATGCATGTGTTTACCTTATCTGTAACTACACAATGTATATATGCCTGTGTCTACTTATCTGTAACTACATGATGTATATATGCCTGTGTTTACCTTATCTGTAACTACACAATGTATATATGCCAGTGTTTACCTTATATGTAACTACACAATGTACATATGCCAGTGTCTACTTATCTGTAACTACATGATGTATATATGCCTGTGTTTACCTTCTCTGTAACTACACAATGT
Organism: Glandiceps talaboti; assembly: GCF_964340395.1. NCBI lineage: Eukaryota > Metazoa > Hemichordata > Enteropneusta > Spengelidae > Glandiceps > Glandiceps talaboti. The sequence continues at coordinate 24,611,804 of NC_135559.1, forward strand.
ACATATGCCTGTGTTTACCTTATCTGTAACTACACGATGTATATATGCCTGTGTTTACCTTATCTGTAACTACACGATGTATATATGCCTGTGTTTACCTTATCTGTAACTACATGATGTATATATGCCTGTGTTTACCTTATCTGTAACTACACAATGTATATATGCCTGTGTTTACCTTATCTGTAACTACACGATGTATATATGCCTGTGTTTACCTTATCTGTAACTACATTATGTACATATGCCTGTGTTTACCTTATCTGTAACTACACGATGTATATATGTCTGTGTTTACCTTATCTGTAACTACATGATGTACATATGCCAGTGTCTACTTATCTGTAACTACACAATGTATATATGCCTGTGTTTACCTTATCTGTAACTACACGAAGTATATGCCAGTGTCTACTTATCTGTAACTACATGATGTATATATGCCAGTGTTTACCTTATCTGTAACTACATGATGTATATATGCCTGTGTTTACCTTATCTGTAACTACACAATGTATATATGCCAGTGTCTACTTATCTGTAACTACATGATGTATGTATGCCAGTGTTTACCTTATCTGTAACTACACGATGTATATATGCCTGTGTTTACCTTATCTGTAACTACACAATGTATATATGCCAGTGTTTACTTATCTGTAACTACACAATGTATATATGCCTGTGTTTACCTTATCTGTAACTACATGATGATTATATGCCTGTGTTTACCTTATCTGTAACTACATGATGTATATATGCCTGTGTTTACCTTATCTGTAACTACACGAAGTATATGCCAGTGTCTACTTATCTGTAACTACATGATGTATATATGCATGTGTTTACGTTATCTGTAACTACACAATGTATATATGCCTGTGTTTACCTTATCTGTAACTACACAATGTACATATGCCAGTGTCTACTTATCTGTAACTACATGATGTATATATGCCTGTGTTTACCTTATCTGTAACTACACAATGTATATATGCCTGTGTTTACCTTATCTGTAACTACACAATGTATGTATGCCAGTGTTTACCTTATCTGTAACTACACAATGTATATATGCCTGTGTTTACCTTATCTGTAACTACACAATGTACATATGCCAGTGTCTACTTATCTGTAACTACCGGTACATGATGTATATATGCCTGTGTTTACCTTATCTGTAACTACACAATGTATATATGCCTGTGTTTACCTTATCTGTAACTACACAATGTATATATGCCTGTGTCTACTTATCTGTAACTACATGATGTATATATGCCAGTGTTTACCTTATCTGTAAATACACAATGTATATATGCCTGTGTTTACCTTATCTGTAACTACATGATGTACATATGCCTGTGTTTACCTTATATGTAACTACACAATGTATATATGCCTGTGTTTACCTTATCTGTAACTACATGATGTATATATGCCTGTGTTTACCTTATCTGTAACTACACAATGTACATATGCCAGTGTCTACTTATCTTTAACTACACAATGTATATATGCCTGTGTTTAATTACCTTATCTGTAACTACACAATGTACATATGCCTGTGTTTACCTTATCTGTAACTACACAATGTATATACAGTGTATGCCTGTGTTTACCTTATCTGTAACTACATGATGTACATATGCCTGTGTTTACCTTATCTGTAACTACACGATGTATATATGCCTGTGTTTACCTTATCTGTAACTACACAATGTACATATGCCAGTGTCTACTTATCTGTAACTACATGATGTACATATGCATGTGTTTACCTTATCTGTAACTACATGATGGAAATATGCCTGTGTTTACCTTATCTGTAACTACATGATGTATATATGCCTGTGTTTAATTACCTTATCTGTAACTACACAATGTATATATGCCTGTGTTTACCTTATCTGTAACTTCACGATGTATATATGCCTGTGTTTACCTTATCTGTAACTACACAATGTACATATGCCTGTGTTTACCTTATCTGTAACTACACAATGTATATATGCCTGTGTTTACCTTATCTGTAACTACATGATGTACATATGCCTGTGTTTACCTTATCTGTAACTACACGATGTATATATGCCTGTTTACCTTATCTGTAACTACACAATGTACATATGCCAGTGTCTACTTATCTGTAACTACATGATGTATATATGCCAGTGTCTACTTATCTGTAACTACATGATGTATATATGCCTGTGTTTACCTTATCTGTAACTACACAATGTATACATGCCTGTGTTTACCTTATCTGTAACTACACGATGTATATATGCCTGTGTTTACCTTATCTGTAACTACACAATGTACATATGCCAGTGTCTACTTATCTGTAACTACACAATGTACATATGCCAGTGTCTACTTATCTGTAACTACATGATGTACATATGCCAGTGTTTACCTTATCTGTAACTACATGATGTACATATGCCTGTGTTTACCTTATCTGTAACTACACGATGTATATATGCCTGTGTTTACCTTATCTGTAACTACACAATGTATATATGCCTGTGTTTACCTTATCTGTAACTACATGATGTACATATGCCTGTGTTTACCTTATCTGTAACTACACAATGTATATATGCCTGTGTTTACCTTATCTGTAACTACATGATGTATATATGCCTGTGTTTACCTTATCTGTAACTACACAATGTATATATGCCTGTGTTTACCTTATCTGTAACTACACAATGTATATATGCCTGTGTTTACCTTATCTGTAACTACACAATGTACATATGCCTGTGTTTACCTTATCTGTAACTACATGATGTACATGCCTGTTTTTACCTTATCTGTAACTACACAATGTACAACAGCTTCCGGAAAATTTTCGGAAATTCTATTCCACTTTGGAAAGGTATCTTTTTTTGATTGATAAAGGGTTAATAGATATGCTGCTCACTGTAGACATATCAAATCATGACATAAACTTGCATTTGACACTTTCATTTTCAAAATTAACCCATGTAAAAAGTTGCCATTTGGCCAAAAAATTGCCCAATTTCTTGGTATTTGCCAAAATATTGGCCAATATTTTGAGACTTCCCAAAATATTGGCCAATATTTTGAGACTTCCCAAAATATTGGCCAATATTTTGTGAGTTTACCAATATATTGGCCAATATTTTTGGAGTCTGCCAATATATTGTCCAATATATTGTCAGCTCTCAATATATTTTTCCCCTATAAATGTATTGGCCAATATATTGGTTCCTTTTTAGCACAACTGAACTGATAAGGTTCAATAGTGCTATAAGCATGGCAAACTGTCTGTCAGTCTGTCTGTCTGTGTGTGTGTGTGTGTAAACAACTTAAAATAAAAAACTGCTGGGACTGATTGCTTTGATATTTGGTGGTCATGTTACTTCTGGTGTCTAGTTGGGAAACTGTTCAAATGAAAATGATTGCATCAGAAATGTGATTTTGGGTCAAAAAAATGGGATTTTTGGTAAAAATATTTAAACTCTGGGTAGATTGGCCTGAAATTTGGTGGGAACAGTTTTGAAGGCTAGTAAATTCAGATTTGTTCATGACATGGTGATTCAAAAGACATGATGATGCAAATTATATTGTCAGTTATATGCAAAGTAGTTGTAAATGTGAATTTTGGTCAAAAATTTATATCTCAAAAAGTACATGGTCAGTGAGACTGAAACTTGGTGAGATGTTTCTAAAAGTGTTATTCTGCAGATTTTCTTAAAATATTTTGACACAATTGGCCCTAGCAACCATTACCACACCCTTAACAACAACCAGATGGTAATATATTTTGGTCAAATAACAACATCTTCAGGTAGGCAAGTGAGTAAACATTCAGCAACAAGACCATGCCCATAGTAACAGCCAAATGATTGCGTACATTGCAAAGATAATATCGAGAATTCATAGAAAAGTGAAGAAAAACATTTTATAATGTATGCAAGTATGTCTAGCAACATGACCACGCCCATAGCAACAGCCAAATGATTGCTTACATTGCAAAGATAGCAACATGGTTGGATAGGCAACTGGATAGTCATCCAGCAAATGAACACCTATTGTTAACATGGACCTGGGCATGTGGATAAACATTTATAAAAACTGTACAGTTGTGCTACAGTGCCATTTGCAGTATTTTTAGGAATTATTCCCTTATTTTTTTAAATCAAATTTTCCATCCCATAATGTTTAATACCAAATGTTGCATCAAATGTAAACATTGTGAAATATTTTACTTTTATACACTATCCATCATTTCCCCTATCTACACCTTGTTATTGCCAATTTACTTTAAAATATTTGAATATTAATTTTAAATGAGCCTAGTTGCTGTGCTAGGTTACACATTATGGACCAGGACAAAAGAAATGACCACTTTCAAACTAGTATAATAACAGTGACAATATTGGGAGAGCTATCGTAGATGGGATATACAGCTGAAAGTAATCCTTTCTTGTTTATTTACTATCCAAAATTCTATGTTCCCCACTTCCTAGTTGCTGCAGTGTTGGAAGCTTCCTCAACAAAATTTCCACCATGAACTCTTGCTTTGACATTAATATTTATTTATTTATTTATTTATTTATTTTGGGTGGGTGGGGGGGGGGGGTTGCAAAACTTCATTGCTCTGAGCAGATCAATCGAATGAGTGTTTGTGACTGACCTATTGAACTTTCTTGTAACAATAACAATGACCATCACATATATACAAGGTATACTGAATATAAAAAGAAAAAGTGTTTGATACAAAGCACAAAAATTCTTGAAACATTCTCAAGAACTACAGTTCTTTTTGTAACCATGGTGAAGAGTTAACAATGAGAAATGACACACACACATACACCTGTTGAAAAAAGACCATGATGCATAAATGTAATATTGAAACATCTAACTTTTACTTCATAAATTTATCTTTATCTCAGCCCCTTCCCAAGACAAAGTTTCTATTTTGAAATTTCCCTCCCAAACAGAATTACCTTTCACCCCACAAATCATAAACACCAGTTTTTTTCCAAAAAATGTACTAAAGCATTTTTCCAGTTAGTTTTTATGATCTTTCCCACACATAGTTCATCATATACTGTCACAATCCATTCACCCTCCATAAGGCAGTCATTACAGATTTAACCTGAAAAACAAAGAAAAGAGCTTGCATTAAAACTTGCATTACATAACTGAATATAGACACAACTGCCCTATATAAAGAGGATTATGGCTAATCTATGCAAATGCGGGAAATTCAAACTGCTGTACAGAGCACTAGCTTCTGGGTCTTGTTTTCAGCATTTTTTCTGTGCTTCGAGAAACACACAGGTCATGTATCATGTACAAATTGTTTGTGCATGTCAATGAAAAGTTTATAGATTTCATCACAAAATAACACATGTTATTACTGATTACTGAGGCAAAGAATACACTTTCATTCAACCCTGTGAGATGCTTTGGATTGGTACAAACATACAATTTATAAATGGCTCCAATTATATCCATATGATGATTGAAGGCTTTTTGGAAAAAAATCTTCATTCTCATTATGTTAATTGAACATTTTTTGAGGTCTAGCTAAAGTCATCTCCACACTTTGATGATATAAATAACACAGCTGATCAGAGAAGGTAGTTGACAGCTAGTAATACAGAGAACAGTGGCTTTAGTGGTCTGAGGTAAAAATAACCACAACGGATCAACCAAAATGTGTGAATGACAATGTCTACACACTCATCAAACTCACAATTACCATACATGTATATACAGTAGTGAGATTATATACCATCATGACTGAGCATAGAACCTAGATAGACATCCCATCGTAGAGACTGAATAACTGAAAAAGGCATTCAGATACAAGAACCTTTCTCTTGACATGCTTCAAGGGAAATGTTCCAAGCTTTAGTTGCCTTTTTGTGAGAAATCAATTTGAAACTAAGTATAAGAGGTATCACCAGTTCGAACTTGGAATACACTATGTGGGCTAAAATGCAACCACAGACGGTACAGCTAGGGGTCACATCACATCACTAGTAGTGATATGAATCATACTTCACAAAGCACAGACAAAAGAAACAGTTCACACCATATACACAGAATAAGAAAAGATATGCATAGAATTGCAAAACGGTTGCTACACAAACACTAAGATGTAATCCTCAGTAAGAACACAAACATTATAATCATGTATGTTAATGTACATATCCTAGAGGTCATGGGTTATTGAATAGATTACCATACATTACTCAACCCACAAAATAGAAATTAGCTCTAAGGAAAATTTCAACTTTTCCTAGACACTTCGGGCTAGCCCTTACTGGCAACCTTTGGTAGCCATCATAGTGAGAAAAAAACTAACTTCTTAGTTGTCTGTGAGTAGTTCAACATTTTGAGAAAACAAATGAAATGCAAGGCCACTCTACAGTAGAATGCTTACTGTTCACACGTTTTGGACAATGACATGTTACCATAAAATTACCATCTTCACTTGAAAATCAACCTTTCTGTTGCCCCACACTTTGCCATTGCAAAACATGTGACATACAATGTCAATGCATGGTAGTCTACACTGTGCCAACACCATATGTGCACATACTTATGGGTAAAAAAACGTGCAACATCGAACAACAGTTTTGAGATCATAGTAAAAAAGTTTGTGGAGTCTGGAAATTGAGTAGCAAATCATCTTTGGTCAGCATAGATGTATCTTTGAGTAATTAATTACTCCAAGGATGGATGTAAAATTTCTATTGACAATAACATTCACAACAACAGAAATCAACTTTCCAAAATGATAGAGCTACACTTACCACAATCTCGGAACTTTCACTTCCACTCTGTATCAAAGTGACATTTCCACTAGGGCAAGTTTTCCTTCTTTCCATTGACGTGCCATACGATGGTAACATTGCCATCTAAGCATTTGAAGACTAGAACATGACGCCACGGTTTTCGATCAAGCACTAGTATGCTGCTTTTGCAGATTATGACATGTAGACTGTGATAATCTCAGGATATTTTATCATGATTACGTAACACTGTCAGGTCGTTAAATCATATTTGGAAAATGCTCATTTGCATACTATTTACATATTTTGTACTACGTTGGCCATGTTTTATACCCAATGACAGTGTGCTAATTATTTCCAAATGTAGCATTCATGCCATTTGTTAACAAAGCATTCAGCACAGAGTGTTTCTTGTCCGTGACAAAATGCACAATTTTTTTAATTGATTTGAAAACAACATTTAGGGAATGTCCGGTAACTATAGCCGTAAAATATACTTTTCAACTCTATACACATATCTGAGTAAGAAAAAATTTCAATGGTGCACCCATGAAATATTAAATATGTCAGAAATGACGTGACTTGCTTCACTTACAGATACATTTATATGATCATGCAAGAGAGACAACATCTACTGGCCAAGACAACTTGAGGTAGAAATTTTAGGGGTACGGTTTGTGACACACAGATCGAACCACAGACATGCAGCACATGTGTTCCTTGTCTGTGACAGAACATACTTGTATTGAAGCCAAGCTGCAAGGTGACCGTTACAATGTTGTGTTATCATTGTGAGTGCAAAAGTAAAGTACATACAAACATTGCTACAATCTGAATACAAGGGTGACTGTCACTCTTTTGTCATGTTGATAAATTTCAACAAAGAACAAGAGTTTAGGGATATCCCAGGTAGTGGGTTATACTTCCATGATTTTTCCAAGCAAATTGATAGTTATTTAGTTTACCATTCACCAACAGCTATTCAGATTGTCAGTAGATTTCAGCAAATTGCCAATATTTTTGTGATGTTGACTAAATGTTTCCTCATAGTACCAGATACATGGTCAAAATATTCATCTTTCAATTAGCGCCATCAGAATCAAAATAAGTCCTCTCTGTTTTAAGGACAAATGAAATTTTTTTGTCATCAAAGTTTTTGTCATCAAAGTGATATTCACTGGTAACAGGTAAATGTTACAACTATCACTGATCACAGGCAAACCCTTCCCTAAGTTCCGATGCAAAATGTTTAGTAGTTCTCCAACCCCAATCCTGAGAATTTATCCAGAGATATTACATATAGGACGTCACAATCACAATGTGTATAAACTATGTACATTATTAGAAGAAACTGTCAACATTCAAATAAATTAGTTTTGTAAACATGTCTGCATGTCTGAGATACCTTTAAGATTTAAACTATTCACACAAGATGGTCCACATACGGCAAGCCGTTATAGTTGAACATGGAGCATAAGCTTGTGGCCATCTTGAACATGGACCCATTGGCCTAGTGGCTATCTTTTAAAATGAGCTGTAAAAAATGTCAAGTCTAGAGCTTTACTGGGATTAAAAACACACAACAGTGCAGTGCCTGGCTTTGAAAGGGAGCTATTAGTTGTGTTTGAAAAGTAAAACTGCAATTAAGTAATGAGTTTAAAATATAATGAATAAAGAGGTATGTAATGGTACTCAAAGTACCTACATGTCCCTCCACCCACCTGGAGGGACTGGGTGTGACATGCTGAGACCATGAACTGAGTCTCAGTTTGCCAAAAATAGCCATCTGAGACCAGTCTCGGTTTGCCATGAACTTCAGTCCCAGATTAAAAAAAAGTCTATCTGAGAATAGTTTCAGTTCACAAAAATTCATGATGTCACACTACTTGTATACTATTGAGACTGAGACAAACATTACAAGTAACATAGATGCATCCCTAATACATCATAAGGGTCTATGAATACATCCATGCTAGAAACAAAACAAAGGCTTAGTAAACTACACATACAGATCACATGATAACTACACAAAAGAAAGAGTTGACACCATATACACAGAATAACAAAAGATATGTATGGAAGGCAACATTGATTACAATACAAACACAAACAAGTATCGAAATCCTAAGAACATATTAAACACTCTAACCATGGAAGTTTTTTTTGCCATTTGAGACTGGCAAACTGAGACTAGTCTCAGATGGCTATTTTTTTTGCAACTGGGACTCTCAGTTCATGGTCTCAGTTTAACATTTTAAGTACCTTTACATACCTCGACTAAAACATGTTACAAGTAGTAAATTTTGTAACTGTGGGGACAAAATGGTAAAATTGTTTAAAGGAAACCAATATATTGACCAAATACATTCATTTAGGAAAAATATATTGGGCAGTTTATTTGAGAGCTGAAAATATATTGGCCAATATATTGGCAAACTCACAAAATATTGGCCAATATTTTGGGAAGTCTCAAAATATTGGCCAATATTTTGGGAAGTCTCAAAATATTGGCCAATATTTTGGCAAATACCAAAAAATTGGGCAATTTTTTGGCCAAATGGCAACTTTTTACATGGGTTAATCTTGAAAATGAAAGTGTCAAATGCAAGTTTATGTCATGATTTGATATGTCTACAGTGAGCAGCATATCTATTAACCCTTTATCAATCAAAAAAAGATACCTTTCCAAAGTGGAATAGAATTTCCGAAAGTTTCCCGGAAGCTGCTACATATATGCCTGTGTTTACCTTATCTGTAACTACACAATGTACATGCAAGTGTTTACCTTATCTGTAACTACACAATGTATATATGCCTGTGTTTACCTTATCTGTAACTACACAATGTACATATATGCCTGTGTTTACCTTATCTGTAACTACACAATGTACATGCCAGTGTTTACCTTATCTGTAACTACACAATGTACATATGCCTGTGTTTACCTTATCTGTAACTACACAATGTACATATGCCTGTGTTTACCTTATCTGTAACTACACGATGTATATATGCCTGTGTTTACCTTATCTGTAACTACACAATGTATATATGCCTGTGTTTACCTTATCTGTAACTACACGATGTACATATGCCTGTGTTTACCTTATCTGTAACTACACGATGTATATATGCCTGTGTTTACCTTATCTGTAACTACACAATGTATATATGCCTGTGTTTACCTTATCTGTAACTACACGATGTACATATGCCTGTGTTTACCTTACCTGTAACTACATGATGTACAATACATGTATGTCTGTGTTTCTTATGTATAGGCTAACCCAGGCATGTCTTTCTCTCTCTGTCTTATAAGCCCTGTCTCCATCTAAATATTGAACTTGTTCAACTTCAATCGGTTCAATGCCTAATACCCACAGCTATGCATGATGACATGGCCAGTAAATGAATGACAAAAACAATCATTTGAATGCTACAAAAACCTTAATTCATTATGGATTCCTCAACACCTAAAAAGAAGTTGAATGTCTCTTTGCCAATTGCAAAATTTCTGAAATCGATAGACTTCTTTCCCATTTGATGGTTGTTGTCACAACCAGAAATGATCATAATAGTATTTGATGAACTCACATTTAGTGTAAGTTATAAGCCCAAGGCCTGGGCATGACTTTCTACATTGTACTTGTTACATTACTAAAAATATGCCTACAAGTCGGTCAATTGACTGATGTTCATTAAATCTGTTTATTGATGTGAAAATAAACAGATTGATCATCTAAAATAATTATTCAGAATGGTTTTAGTTATTCTGAAGAGATTTGTACATTTTTTCAAGTGATACTTGAAACATGTGAAAGCCATCATTGTGCAGTGCATGTTTACCTGTCTGCTTATATAATTAAAATTATGGAAATGTGTGAATAAAACCACAGAAACAACATGAAGAATATAAAAGCATGAGGACTTGTAAATACAATTTCCCATTGAAAGCACGTTTTGCAGAGATAATAAAATGTTTTTCAAATTTGAATGAATTTCGTTGCAAGTTTGAGTTTGTATTTATCAATGATGATGTAAATGGTATATGAAATAACTAGAGTTGCAATAGGACAGGTCATACATTTTCCCATTTTGCATTACAAACTAAAACAAATGAATTATGTTTCTTGTACATCAGCTTTTTTTCCCTTAGAGGTGTATGTCAAGCATCTATCAAAGTCTGCATATATTTGTAAACTACTCTTGACCATCCCAAAGTTCAATCATATCTAGGCAAAATTAAGGTCAATATTACGTCGCTTGGCCCAAATCAATTGTGGCATAGCTTCACTTAATAGTATATCAGGCAACATGATCATGATAAGCTTTTATTCGTTTATCGAAATCTCTTTCATCAAACGAGAAATAACTGTCAAGCTGTGGCAGCCCTCGCTTGATGGATAACTTTGACAAGGTGATTTCCCGCGAAATACTCCATGTTGAATTTCATGTCATTATAGCAATAATCCACAATGCTTTAAGACTACGTCATCGAATCAAGTAAACAGGATCAATCCTGGCTATATATTCCTTATTGCAAAAGTTCATAAAATATGCAAATTAGCAATTGACTCGATACATCATATCTTTGCTCGGTCAATCTTTAGCAAGTTTCATCAAATTTGGTGCAGTCTTTCTTGGAATAGGCCCTAATCGCCAAGGTTTGGTAATAATGCAAATGAGCAATTTATAGACAGCACAAAATTTCATTAAGAACTATCATATCTCTGTATGATCAATATCTGTTGCAAGTTTCATCAAATTTGATAAAGTCCTTCTGGATGCATTTATAACCTGAGTTACAAACATTCATTAATTATGCAAATTAGCCCTTAATTAACTAACAAGTTCTAGTGCTTTTATATCTTTGTATGATCTGTAGATGTAGCAAGTTTCATTGAATTTAGTGCTGCCGTTATGCATATATAGCTGCCCCATTTATAAAATCATTAATTATGCAAATTATCATTCATTAATTAAGCAAGCTACTTCCACCAAAAACTAATCAGCGCTAAGTTACAGCCTGATAATGCTACATAGTAAATTGCAGAACATTTGCTGCAGAACTTTTTGAGATATAAGTTGAACAAAATTTCTGCACAGACACATACATGTAGATACAGACACACAGACAGACAGACAGACAGACAGACAGACATTGCCACGACATCAGCTCCCATACGGGAGCAAAATGTATGTCTGTCTCTTGCTGTGTCAGTCTCTATAGCTGTGTGGAGGCCAACCCATGTGTCTCTGTCTCTGTCTGTCTCATATTCTCTATACATGTGTCTGTCTCTGTCTGTCTCATATTCTCTATACATGTGTCTGTCTCTGTCTGTCTCATATTCTCTATACATGTGTCTCTGTCTCTGTCTGTCTCATATTCTCTATACATGTGTCTGTCTGTCTGTCTCATATTCTCTATACATGTGTCTGTCTCTGTCTGTCTCATATTCTCTATACATGTGTCTGTCTCTGTCTGTCTCATATTCTCTATACATGTGTCTCTGTCTCTGTCTGTCTCATATTCTCTATACATGTGTCTCTGTCTCTGTCTGTCTCATATTCTCTCTCCATGTGTCTGTCTCTGTCTGTCTCATATTCTCTATACATGTGTCTGTCTCTGTCTGTCTCATATTCTCTATACATGTGTCTCTGTCTGTCTCATATTCTCTATACATGTGTCTATCTGTCTGTCTCATATTCTCTATACATGTGTCTGTCTCTGTCTGTCTCATATTCTCTATACATGTGTCTCTGTCTCTGTCTGTCTCATTCTCTATACATGTGTCTGTCTCTGTCTGTCTCATATTCTCTATACATGTGTCTCTGTCTCTGTCTGTCTCATATTCTCTCTCCATGTGTCTGTCTCTGTCTGTCTCATATTCTCTATACATGTGTCTGTCTGCTATAAAACAATTCAACTTTGGAAAGTTCTCAATGTTTCTTTGTTCTCTGAGTATAGCCTGCAATGCATTTTTCATACCATAATCAAAAATTTTAAAAGACATTTTAAATTGAATGAAAATCTTTTATATACTTTGTGAACAAAGTGACATTATGGTTTATAAAGTTTGCTCTGAGCATGATTGAATGGGCCCAATCCATCTTGTGTTCTCCAATTCCTGCAGTGATCAAATGGTAAATTAGATTTATTGCTCATATTGCTTCCAAGTGATTCCACTCCACTTTCTCCATGTAAATCAAAGCTCTTTGAAAGGGAAGCTTTCCCATGTGAGTCTAGATGTACATGTACATACCCTACTCCAATTACTATCAAATCTTGTTGATTGGTATTCTCTAAATTGAAATGTTGAGATACTGTAATGTAGCTGGTTCAGATGTTCTTGTCTTAATTGGTGAAATCTGTTTGTGTAAGTGGGAATTCTTGTTTCTGCTACTTTCTCTTACATCTATAGTGATTATAAGAATGTGTCACTGTTTGATGATCATGCAGATAACATGTTGTTTTTGTAGACATCCACATACAGTCAACAGTGACATATACATGTAGGTCTGTGACCTACCTGTGCTCCTCATTCATCAACAATTTCTATGTATTTATTTTACGTATGTGTTTGTGTGTTGACTAGGATTATACATGATACAATTACCAGAGTTTGCTGAAAATCCACCCATCCAAACAGATACCCATGGGCGACTATTCAGCAAGTGGGCATCTATTTAGGAGTTCACTTTCACGGTGGAAAAAATTCTGATTCTATATTGATAATGATATGCTTATTGTCGGGTTTAGATTGTAACTTTTATTTCACATAAAGTAAATACAACAATAACAAAAATTAACATGAGAGAAAAGTATACGAATGGAAAAGTTGATATGTATGATGTGAGTGAGTACATCATGCATGTGATGAATGTGATTATGCATAACTTGGTACTGTGACAGCCACATACTGGTTGAAAACATTATGTTCATGTCTATAACTTGTGTACATACATGTACATTGATTAATGTATCATGTACACATATAACTTGTGCACATACACTGTTAAATGTATCCGTGTACATGTATAACTTGTGTGCATACATTGATAAATGTGTCCATGTACATGTATAACTTGTGTGCATACATTGATAAATGTGTCCATGTACATGTATAACTTGTGTGCATACATTGATAAATGTGTCCATGTACACGTATAACTTGTGTGCATACATTGATAAATGTGTCCATGTACATGTATAACTTGTGTGCATACATTGATAAATGTGTCCATGTACATGTATAACTTGTGTGCATACATTGATAAATGTATCCGTGTACATGTATAACTTGTGTACATACACTGTTAAATGTATCTGTGTACATGTATAACTTGTGTACATACACTGTTAAATGTATCCGTGTACATGTATAACTTGTGTACATACATTGATAAATGTATCTGTGTACATGTATAACTTGTGTACATACATTGTCAAATGTATCCATGTACATTATATAACTTGTGTACA